>NW_028283757.1:0-277013 GCF_059441095.1 Idiotropiscis lumnitzeri | reverse complement strand
TATACGAGGTTCTTTTATGACGAAAACATGACGTGATGTACATGAATTTTTTTCGTTGACTAGACAAAATTGTTAGCATGTGGTTCATAAATTATTTTATGTTGCTTTTAGTGAAATAAAGCCACAACAGTTGCCCAACAAAATGTTTTGCTTCTCTGCTTATTTTGGAGCAGTGAGTATTGATTCCACTGTTGCCACTTTTTTCTGTTTGTAATGAAGAATCCTTAGTAGTCCATCCAAAAGTCTTTGTTATTGGGTGGAAACCTTGAATGCCTTGTTTTAACTCAAATGGACTTAAACCCATCCATCCATCCATCCATCCGTTATCTGTACCGCTTCTCCTCACTAGGGTCGCGGGGGGTGTTGGAGCCTATCCCAGCTGTCTTCGGCAGTAGGCGAGGTACACCCTGAATTGGTGTCCAGCCAATCGCAGGACATGCATAGACGAACAACCATCCACGCTCACACTCATGCCTCGGGGCAATTAGAGTGTCCAAGCAACTTGCCATGCATGTTTTAAGAATATGGGAGGAAACCGGATTACCCAGAGGAAACCCACGCAGGAAGGCCGGAGCCAGAATCGTACCTACGACCTCAATATTGTGAGGCCATCATGCTAACCAGTTGGGCCACCGTGCCGCTTGGACTAAAACCTTTGTGAATAAATTGACGAAAACTAGGGTAAAACTTTTTTTGCGTTTCCGTCGATTAAAACTGGACTAAAACCCTTTTTTTAGTTTTCGTTGACTAAAACTGGACTAAAACTATAACGAATTGGGATGACTAAATGTGATGTAAACAAATCAGCACTTTGTCCAAATGACTTGGACAAAATCTAAAATGCCTGCCAAAAACAACACTGGTCACAACACGTGTCTACAGAAGATTAATTGGCATGGGCGAAATTAATTAGTTTTATTTCATTCATGAGCTTATGTTTTGTTTTGGGTGGCTAAGGCTTAAAATGTGTAAAAATCTAATCCAACCTCAAATATAATTAATTCAATAAATTTATGATGCTACTAAAACATCGAAGCAGCCTCCTCCAGGCTTTACAGACTCAGAAATGGAGGTATGCGTATCGTGTGCTCATCCTGTCGTGTCTCGAGATGTTAAAATTGCAGTTAGATAGACGTGTGCTGATTAGACAAGACTTCTAATATATCTGGTGTCACAGGATATTTGTCAGTGAATGTGTATGTCTGGTTTGAGGCTCACTCAGCTTTTTCTTGTGTTGTGGGGTCCAGTTGAGTTGAATTGCGAGTCAGGTATGTTGGCCATCTGACACCCAACTGTCAGGTTTGCGTTCGTGGGGACCCCGTAGAGCCATTTTTATTGTTGACATAAATCATAGCTAATCATCTTTTCCTTCATTATCATATGAAATACAGTTAGGAGTTGTATGTGCCTTTACTATGTTATAATCTTAGAACCTACCAGCCACTACAGCTGTCCGACAAGAAGACTTTTGGCTGTCCTGTGCTCCATTGCGGCCCTGGTGGCGTTCAAAAGACAACCTGTGACTGAAATATCAGTCACAACATATCTCTACTGAAGATTAATTGTCATGCGCTAAAGTAATTGGTTTTGTTTCATTCGTGAACTTGTTCGTTAAAATGTGTAAAATTCTGATCCATTTTCTTTTTTTTAATTCATTAAATTAATATTCAACTTGTTCATTAGGATGGAGGACAACCGACAATGACTGAATCGGCTGAGGTTGATGCCACCAGAACATCGAAGCAGCCTTCTCAAGGTTTGACAGACTCTGAAAAGGAGGTATGCGTATCATGTGGTCATCCTGTCGTGTCTTGAGATGTTAAAATTACAGTTAGATAGACCTGTGCTGGTTGGACAAGTTTTCTAATATATCTGGACATAAATCGTAGCTAATAATATTTTCCCTCATCATCATATGATATACAGTTATGCGTAGTGTATGTCTTTACTATGTTACAATCTAAGAACCTACCAGCCACTACAGTTCTCTCATTGGGAGACTTAAGCTTTCGTCAGGCTGTCGACTGCTGCATTGCCCTCTTATTGGCTTTAAGTACACAACCTGTAACTGAATTATCTGTCAGAACAGAACCTATGTGTCCACAGCAGGTGATTTGGCATGTGGATTCTTCAGATTTTTAGAAAATAGGTAAAATTGTGATCAAAAGTTTAAAATGTATAAAATTCTGGTATAGTTTGCAATAGTATATCTATTAAATCATTTCAAAACTTCTTAACAAGGATGGAGAACATTGGCTGTGACCGAATTGGTTGAGGTTTACATTACCAGGACCATTGAGCAGCCTCCTCGGGATCTACAAATTTAGGAATGAAGATATGCATCCCATGTTACAATCCTGTTATGGCCCGAGGTTTTGAAGTTGCAGTTACATATTGGGCTGGGCGATATGGCTGATAAGTACATAGCGATATAAGTATTTCATATGGGTCCATCGATACACATTGAATTCTTTTTTCATATTATTTTATTCATTATTTTTTTTATTTTCCAATATTTTCACTGCCCTGTTAAAAAAACATTTAATGTAGTTTTCCTCCCGGGAGCTTTTTGTTACGGTCAATTAAGTGTTTTTGTTAAATATAGCTGCGTAGAATAATTATATGCATTATTATCGTACCACAATGTTTTGGTTTTGCAAATAATTTCCTAAAATCATTCTAATTTTGTTATTACATTATTTTGTCATATCATTCATCAATATTTTAGTTTTTTTTTTTTTCAAATAGAATTAAGACCTTTTTCTGTGCAGATTCCTCTGGGGATTAAGTATTTAATGGGTTCTCAATTTTCTCTTGGACTCTGATGCAACCCAGTCTCCTCCCTTGGACAAAAAATATGGGCTGAATCTTCCTTGGAATAACGACACAGATTCTGACGAATCATTGTCAAATCCTGCCCCTGAACTTTGTGCCTCAGACCCAGACCATATTACTATCCCAAGGCTCAGGAGGACCAAAAGTATACAGGTAAACAACCCATATAGATTTCAGGGAATCTTACAAGCAAATTGCATATATTTTATTGGTCTCCTGCCTTCTATCCTTTATATTTCGTTGTTGTTGTTGTTTTTTAGATTAAAAAAACAGGCTGACTTTGGAATGGATAAGCATTATTACTCCAACTCAGATGACAGTGGAGATGAATATATTCCGGATACAAGTGAGGCCTCTGATTCAGACGGAAGTGAATCTTTGAAAATTGTGGACCCTCTCTTGAAGTCTAAGAATGCCTTCAGAGATTTTTCTCCCACACCACGAATCTCAAAAGCCACCTCAACGCAGGTTGTTAATCAAGGGCGTTCACCCGTTCGGAGGAGTAGCAGCACTGGTGTGATTCTTGAATTCTATGGCTCTTCAAATATTTGTGCAGTTTAACACAAATCATCCAAAATAGAATTCAAGCACATCTGTGACAGAAATTCAAATTCAGAAGTCAAAGAGAGAGAACAAAAAAAAAAATCTAATGCTGCGCTTCTTCCGAAGACATATACTGTAAACATTAAATGTATGTTAGGACAATCTTGAAAAAAGTATTAGAACACCCTTTACTTTTATTTCTTGTTAATTTTATTAACCAAAATATGTCCATTTTTATTACAGATTAATGAATACAAAATTAAAACTCTAATCAGCTACTTTTTAATCGTTATATTTGTATAAACAAATGTTATACATCTGTGTGTTAACTTATACAAGAAATGACGGAAAAGCAAGGGTGGTTTAGTATTTTTTTATCGTATATAGTCTGTATAATATCTTTAACCTATGCTGATGCTGTTTAATACTGATTTAAATAATAATAATAATGTCATAATCTGTTGGTTTTACATGAACAAAACCTTTCAAGCACTTTTTAAAATTCTAAATACTACCTCTTGTCAGTAAGTTGGTTCACAGCACTGCCTTGGAGTGAAAGTGTGTAGTGCTGAGACAGTCGGTATGTGCTGAGTCGTCTGACGTTTGTGTGACTGGTACCCAGGAAGGTAGCAAAACCAGGCAGTGTGTATGTCGTACCCAGGAAGGCAGAGAAACCAAGCAATATGTATGTGGTACCCACGAAGGCAGAGAAACTAAGCAGTGTGTATGTGGTACCCGGGAAGGTAGCAAAACCAGGGAGTGTGCATAGATACAGACCCCAAAAGTGATTAAAACCAAATAAAGTCCCCAGAAGATCATCTGTAGTCAGGTGAAGGACCCTGTACTTTGTTCAACTCATTTACTCCCTTAGACGTACAAAGACGTCTTTTAATGCAATGGCGCCCTCTACCAAAGACGTATAAGTACGTTTCCTGTCTTTTTTACGTCATAGTGTACATAAGGGTCTGATGCAACCTCTGACTGAGAATCAGCCTTGTCCGCATTGTGAATCATGTAAAAATCACCCAGCAGGGGGCAGAGGTGCAAAAGATCCGCCTTGAATCTGCGCCAGAGGTACAAATGGGGGGGCGGGATCCTGGGGTAGACTTATAAGTGTGGAGAGCAGCGTGGGTAGCAGCAGCATCGGCAGCACTAGCAGCAGTCGCATTAGTAGCGTTAGCAATGAAATCCTCCAAGCAAATGACGATCGAGGAATGCTTTTTTGTAAAAAAAAAGCTTCCTAAAAGCATCAAGGCGATGGAGACGCTTTGGTTGAGAGGATGACGCTTCGTCGTCGTCACAACAAAACGGCGTCTAAAGAGGGTGCGCGTGCCTTGCGGCCTGCATCGCCTGCCTTCGGACAATAGCCAAAGCAGCTGAGAGTCCTCACCAGATCCCCCCGAACAAGGAGGTAAGCGCTCGCAAGTTACCATTGAACATGTGGTTTTACCCCTCATGCTTTTATTGTACATATCATGCATCTTGCGGGCAGAAAATGTCGCGTAAATGTGCAGTTAGACGCGAGCTTGCTCGCTGACTTCCTCATCCGGCCGCCTCTATTGCACAATTACACGCGAGCGTAAGTCCTCGCCGACGAGGAAGTAAACGCTCGCAAGTTACCATTAAACATGTGGTTTTAGCCCTCATGCTTTTATTGTACATATCATGCATCTTGCGGGCAGAAAATGTCGCGTAAATGTGCAGTTAGACGCAAGCTTGCTCGCTGACTTTCTCGTCCGGGCGCCTATTGCACAATTACACGCGAGCGTAAGTCCTCGCCGACGAGGAAGTAAACGCTCGCAAGTTACCATTGAACATGTGGTTTTAGCCCTCATGCTTTTATTGTACATATCATGCATCTTGCGGGCAGAAAATGTCGCGTAAATGTGCAGTTACGCGCGAGCGCATCTCCTCCCCGACGAGGAAACAACAATACTGAATGGTGTGGTAATCATGCATACTTTCTAAAATTCACAGATTGTGCATCCCGCGGCAAGAAAGTTCCTCCTCGTCTTGTTGGTGTAAAGAAAGGTAAATTATAATATGAAACTTCACACGCCAGCAATAAAATGCAGCAATAAATATATATTTCCAATTGTTTGTATTTCTGTAATTTACAGGTTGTGCATCAGGAAGCAGTGGTTCCGGATGGCGTCACACTGGATGGCAACCGAGGAAAATCGACTTTACAGCAACCCCTGGACCACTGAATGCCGCTGCCCATTTGGAGTCTGAGGAGCCAGCTGATTTCCTGCAGCTGTTTCTCACGGATGAGCTTCTGCAGCACATCGCGGATGCCAGCAATCACTTCCCAGACAATTATTTTCACACAAACCCCAGTGGACAAACACAAGCTCGCCTATTTTCCACGGACCAGCAAAGCCAGACCACAACGAAAGTGTCGGGTCTGTTTGTGCAAAGGCAAACGGAGTGAAACAAGAATGTGGTGTGAACTATGTTGTGTGCCCTTGCATCAAGGCAACTGTTTTATTTTATATCACACAAAAAAAAAGTATGTATGACACTGATGTATTTCATTTTTGTACATAGTTCAACAGTTCAGTCGTTTAGTGTTATGTGCAAATAAATTTATTTTATCAAAAACATTTTTTGTGCTTTTTTTTGTTATTTTATAGAAGGCATGCATTATTTAGATGTTAGAGGTGTCATAAAAGCCATAAATAATAGTGTCAAAATTCAAATTATGGTCAAAATGCATCAGTTTACAAAAAGCTCATTTTCTCAGTTTTTTCCCCAGGGATTGGAGTTTTCATGAAATTTAGCTATTTTCAAATGCCGATTGCTCAAGAATGGAAAAAGATAGGAACAAACATTTTTTTCTGTTGAAAGAAGAGAGTCTCATCTTTCTTCGGGTGTGCTCCATGTCTATATAGCATTAGAATACTATATTCTGTGGGCCTTGCAATATTAGTCAAAACCCAGGAAAACGCTGGGATTGAGCGGGTTGCTCCAGTGAAAATGGCTGGTATTTAATGAGTTAAGACTGGTTAGGACATCCGGCTCGCAGTCCCAAGGTGCAGGGTTCGATCCCGGGACCCAGCTTTCCTGTGTGGAGGTTGCATTTGTGAGTGAGTTTGAGCGCAGATGGTTGTTCGTCTTTGCGTGCCCTGCGATTGGCTGGCAACCACTTCAGGGTGTGCCCCGCCTACTGTCCGTTGACAGCTGGGTAGGCTCCAGCACGCTATCCTTGTGAGAATAAGCGGATTGGATATTACATGTATGTGTTTATGCCCTAGGCCAGGCGAGGGCAAACTACGGCCCGGGGGCCACATGCGGCCCGTTAAGTTTTAATCCGGGCCGCCGAACTTGAAAAAAATTTAATGAATAAACCTTGTTAATGTTTTATTTTCTAAACACTGTGGTTTTCAAAGACAAATATTATTGTTGGAATGCTTTTATTCACTTTCATTTAAAATTAAATGTATTTTTTTTCTCAGATGAGGTGAGGTTTCCAAAACACTCCATCCATCTGCTCCTGGTCCGGCCCCTCTGTCATATTTTAGAACCCATTGTGGTCCTCCAATCAAAAAGTTTGCCCGCCCCTGCCCTAGGCTTTGTGTCTTTGCTTGGTTGACTGTGTAATGAGTGTATGAATGCATTTCTTTCTACCAGACACCTTGGACTTCCCATGGCAGATTAATAATCTATTTTATCTATCCATCAGGGTCACGAATGTCATTTGATGAGTAGAGAATTTAGAGTCTCCAATTAACCTAATATACATGGATTTGCGCATGGAAACCTGAGAAAAAGCCCTTAGTCCTACTTTTCCATCTGAACCACTTTATCCTCACGAGGGTCACAGCCGTGACATCCCAGCTGACTTCAGAAAGTAAGTGGGCGACGACTCATGATCTCTTGGTTGAATAATATTGTTAGGGGCTCAAAATGGCCCTCTACAATAAAATGGCAGAAGAATATTACATACTCTCTGGCAGAAGAATATTGCGTTTTTTTTGTTTTGTCCAATTAACTTAAATAAAACTTGGGAAAATTTAATGATTACATGTAAACCAGCTGGTCTTCCCCATACCAAGCCCTGGCTAAAACTGACTGAAAAATGCATGATGTGTGCCTTTTAAACTCCTCGGCCCATCCACTATGCCAGGGATGGGCAAACTTTTTGATTGGGAGGGGGGGGGCACAATGAGTCCTAAAATACATTTAATTTTAAACGAAAGTGAACAAAAGCATTACAACAATATATATGTCTTTGAAAAACCACAGTATTTAGAAAATAAACCATTAACAAGGCTTATTCATTTAATTTTTTTCAAGTTTGGGGGGCTGGATTGAAACGTTTAACGGGCCACAAGTGGCCCCCGGGCCGTAGTTTGCCCAAGTGCCCTAAGCCAATTGATTCTAAAAAATAACAGTTTTCTTCATCAAAACAACATTTTATGATCAACATAAATGTTAGTGAGTACATAAAGGTATACTCATTCGATCTATCATAACCCCATGCACTTAGACTGTACAAAAAAAAGAAAATTTTTATTTTAAAACCTAGTATTTCGCCATGACGTCACACGCTAGCGTCAAGTGCTTGGCGCTAAAAACCCGGAAGTAACAGCGGCGCTCGGTTTGAAAGTGGAGAGTTGTGCATGGTAGGCGAATTCGGGAGAAATGTTTGTTGAACACGAGGACTGTGGCGTAGAAGATGGTTTAACAGCGATCTAGTGCGCACCCAACCGTGATGGCTGACCAACGAAATAAATGCGGACCGACGGAGTGGACTGACAGGACGTGGAAAACAGGTGTGTGGCATGTGTGCGTGTGCACGAATGTGGGAGCGCGTTCACTATGGTGGCAGCGATCGCAAAGCAGCAGCACCACTCCTTGACAAAAGTATTGTACTTTCTCTGATGTTTTGGGTTTGCTCTGCTTTGGGGTTTGTAGTTCTGGCCACGCAAAAGTAACAAAGCAAGTTCTTGGATGTCTGCTTTTTTCTTGAACTGTTAATTGGTTAACATCGTGGCTCTTATTTTTATCTAATGTATGGAGTTTGGTGGCTATCTATATGCACAACTATATTAGTTGCACTTGAAATTGCATACAGAAAATTAGTATAAATAGGTTACGCTATAAAGTATAACAATATTAACAATCGTTATTGTTGTTACTGTTTATTTATTTTATTTTGCAATAACTGTGCTCCAAGCTTAGCTGTTGTGCCAGCTGCCAAGTAAAAATATGTAATCTCACTCAATAATAGGAATAAATACTTAACTAACATCTCAATTTTTCGGGTTGGCTGTGGGGGAGGGGAGGGTGGCTGCCTGACATAAAGCAGACTGTCCTGCACATGCGCAGACCAGCCGAGTGTGTGAAGTGTGCGTAAGTGCAGTACCGGGACCGACCACTAGACAGCGATCCTGAGTAATTTTTCCGCACACACATTTCTAGCACACTCGTCTTGTTTTTGTGACCTTCCTGGGAAGCCCTGAAACTTTGACAGGACCTCCCCCTGAGCTTCTTATCACTGAATTCAATGCTCTTTTTTGTGGGGCCCAGATTTTTGGTCCCCACAAAAATTTTGGTCCCCTACAGTGGGTGTGCTGTCCGATGTTGGTCCCCAACATGTAGCTTATACAAACACACACACACACCCCTACTTGTTTTTGTGACATTGTTGGGCCACCTGAGCAAAACTCACATTGTGGGAACCACCCTTTCTAGTGGTTGTACAGCTCTGAAAAAAATCAGGCAGTGTCCAGGAATTTAGTTAAACACAAAAACCACTTCAAATTACCAATTAATGACCTGGAGGTCAAATGAGTGACTCAAGTGCATGTAATTCAGTCACTGTAGCCCAAAGATTCTCTGGGCCAGTGGATGAACCATTATTCGTCTTGGACAGCATTGAAGCAGGCCGTAGCCTGGTTTCTAAAGCTGAAAGACTTACTGACAGAGTAAAGGAAAATAGAAAGGAGTTAATCACATTAGGTGAAGAAGGCAAGATGAATTTATTCAAGAGAACTGTCAAAGGAAAGTATTTGACCTGCGACGACTTGGATAAAGCAGAAAGAGAACTTGTGAAATACTGTCAAAGGCGAAGTTTCAAAAAAGATTTAGCCATATTTGAAAAACAAAAAAGGGTGAAGAAAAGTAGCCCACTTTACAAGTTCAATATAGTACTTCAAGATGGTGTCATGAGGGTTGGTGGACAGTTGAGCCACGCAGCCATGCCTGAAACAGCAAAACAGCAAGCCATCTTGCCAAGGATTCACATAACACAAAGCTAGTCCTGAGATACATTCATGAGATTACAGCTCACGCTGGAAGGAACCACATGATGGCTAATCTGCATCAACAGTTTTGGATACCTCGAGCTGCTAGAGTCATCAGAAGAGTGCTACCTGACGATCCGCCTTTCAAGAGAATTGGCGTTGATTATTTTGGTCCATTCTAAGTAAGTAGGGTTAGAGGACAAGTAAAGAGATACGGCGTGATTTTTACATGTCTCGCTGTACGAGCCGTACATCTGGAAATTGCATCTTCACGTGACACAGATGCTTGTCTCAACGCAATCCGAAGATTTCTTGTCAGAAGAGGACAAGTGAGAGAGATGTATTCTGATAACGGAACCAACTTTAGATCAGCTGACAGTGAAATGAAGAAATCAATCAAAGAATGGAACACTAAGTAAATCGAGAAACACTTGCTGCAAAAAGGTATTCAGTGGCATAGCAATCCCCCAGCAGGTTCCCACCACGGAGGAAGCTGTGAGCGACTTATTTGGTCTGTGAGAAAAATCCTGAATGTCACTGTAAAAGAACAAATTTCGGGTGAAGAAAGTCAATATACCTTGCTTGGTGAGGCTGAAGCAGTTATAAACAGCAGGCCTATCACAAGGACATCTTCCGACCTCAACGACTTGGAAGCGCTCACACCTAACACTCTGTTGTGGCTGAAGGTCAAACCTGAGTTACCTCCTGGAGTCTTCTGTAAAGACGACCAATACGCCCCAATACGTACCTCTGGGAATGAGCTGGTCAGCTCTTTAAAGAGTATTATGTAAGTTGAAATACATTAATCCATTTTTCTTTTTTGGACCATCTTTAACTGTGTAGTGTGTAATGTCTAAAATACAAAATGATCAGATTTTAGGGTGCAGTTGACGACTGTGGCACAGGTCCTCGCTCTACAAGTGCTAATAGTCTTCGGCAAAGAGAAAAATCTGCCATAAGGTACAGAAAACATTGGCATCAGAGTAAATGGATGCATGTTTTTGCAATGTGCGAGGAAACTGGCGAACTCAGAGAAAACTACGCAGGCTTGGGAGAACATGCAAACTCTACACAGGAAGGCCGGAGCCGGAATCGATCCCACAACCTCTGCATTGTGAGACCATCGTGCTCACAAGTCGCCCACCGTGGCGGCCGTCCATTATGAATGCCATCCCACCATCCATTATCTGTACGGCTTCTCCTCACAAGGGTTGCGGGGGGTGCTGGAGCCTATCCCAGCTATCTTGGGGCAGTAGGTGGGGTACACCCTAAACTGGTTGCCAGCCAATCGCAGGTCACACAAAGACAAACAACCATCCGCGCTCACACTCACACCAATTTAGGGTGTCCAAACAACCTGCCATGCATGTGTTTGGAATGTGGGAGGAAACCGGAGAACCCACGCAGGCGTGTGGGAAACATGCAAACTCCAAACAGGAAAGCCGGAATCAATCCCGCGACCTCTGCATTGTGAGACCATCGTGCTAACAAGTCGCCCACCATGCATCCCTGCTAAATAAATGATTAATTTTTACATTTTAGTATTTGTAAGCGATCTTGTGTTCATGACAGCATTTTCAACAGTGTGGGTGTTTGTATGAAAGCATTTCACTCGTGTATGGGCATGAGCATGTTTCAGTTGTATTTATGAATAACAATAATTTCACAATTGTGCCTGAGCGCCTTTCACTGGTGTGTATGAGAATGTTTCACCTATGTGTATGAGCGCATTTGACGAGTGTATGAGCAACAACTATTTCACTAGTGTGTATGAGAGCGTTTCACTCGTATGTATGATAGCGTTTCATAAGTATGCATGAGCAACAACAATTTCACTGGTGTGTAAGAGTGCATTTCAGAAGTGTGAAGCGATTCCTGACTTTTGTCCCCAACGGCACCTCATACTCCCCATCTCCCGCTCACTTCTCCTGACCCCATGAGCCATCCCCGTTGCTACTACATGGAGATTTGATGTGTTTTTTTGTTTTTTTTGTTATTAGCTTCTTCAACATCTCTTCTGATTCTCATCTCTTCTCTGGCGCTCGTCTCCGCCTGTCTGATTTGAAGTCGACCTCAGAATTTGCACTATTTTGACATGACTTCTGTGGTAATCACTACTGACATATTGTGTCATTTGCTCAATAATACATTAAAATTATAATAAATAATTAAAATGGGTCCGGTGCCGAGCTCTGGCTTCATATCTTTAAAAGTGGTCTTCTCAAATCTGTTACTAATGGCCTCTAAATCAGTTGTGGTAGAGAAGGGGCAAATTAGACCTTATGGCATCTTAATTTGGTCAAGTCTTGTACCCATTTTCAAGGCCAGCGACTATTGCTTTAGCTATATACAAGAAAAGGATTACTCTGAATATACACAACAACAAATCCCAGATGTCCAACCCAAATGTTGTTTCAAAATAATCCAGTTCAGATGATAAACAAATGTATTGGTATGTTGAGGTCATTATTTCAAATCAAAATATACACTTCTTTTTCAGACAATGGGGAGGATCGAAGAAGTGGAAAAGTTGCAGGAGTAACTTCAAAACAATGCAAAGAGACAGAATCTGGAAGAATGTCAAGTTTGTCCATGTTTATATTTCTGGAATTTAGTGGGCGTGCATCTCGAAATGTTTGGGGATGGTTCGGGCTGCCAGACAAGACTTTCACTGCGAGCGCTGGACCACTGGATGCTGCGGCAAACAGCGGACTTCTTGCAGCTATTTATTACCAACAAGCTACTCCTGCACATCAATGATGCGGATGGCACAGACTGCTTTGCAGACAATTATTTTGAGGCAAAACCAAGAGGTCTGTAAGCACTCTGAAAACAAAGTAAAATATTTGACACCCACGGCAAAAAAAGCCATGCTACAGCATAGGGCTGGGCGATAAACCGAAAATTTACCGTTACCGAAATTTATTACAATGACCGAAATCATTTTGCCCATGTCGGTAAATTCGATGAATAAAAAAAGAAAAGCCTTTTGTCTGCGGCAATGTTCATGCCCCTTTAAGACCGCTACAGCGCCTCTAGTCATGTGACTCCACCCGTCTGTCGCTCTCGTTGCTGGCGATTCAAATCCAGAAGCTTTCTCACCACCCACAACACAACCATGCTGTGCTGAAAGTTCAAAGTGAGAAGCAAGGTTCGACAAGTGACAACAGCCCATGAACGGAGGCGACACCATACGAGAGAACGTCTCAGAGGTGGACGCGATAGCTTAGCACATAGCTAAAGATAAAGCTCCTCTAGTTACGTGGCGCGCACAGGATTTAAACGCTTCATGAAAGCCGTATTTCCCGATATGGACTACATCGGGCCGGGAGCTTAGACATGTCAAGCATTTTGCATCTACATCCGACTTGTGGTCGGGTCGCAACATGGATCCCTGATTGAGCCTAACTGTGCATTACATAGATGACAAGTGGCGACTGCGCAGCAGAGTACTCGAGACGGCACATTTTCCCCGATAATACCCACTTGTTTATTTGGCTTGCATTGACATTTTCTTTCATTTTATTTAGCGTTTTTTTATTTGCCATTATTTACATCATGAGAGCATCTTGGCGCAATCTATTTGCAGAAAAAGATTTCGCAAGAGGTACCCTTTTTCTTTGTGACATTGTTCAAGTCATGCAAAGCAAGCTCAGGGTTCGCGGTTAACCGCTTCCCGATTGCCCGGGGCAAGTGAAATTTGGCCACGGGCAAGGTAAAATTATGGGCAACTTGCCCGACCGGGCAAGCATTTTTTAAAGCAGCCAAATATCTTTAATTTTGACGAAAACGGTGGTGTGATCTGTTTGTGTGCACTGTATGGTGATGGTTTAACCCAGACAACCCCTTATGTTTTGGTATGGTCCATTGGCCTTATCGGGGGCAATGGGCGGGCGCTACGGGGATCAGTTAGTTCAGTGAATGTCGAGTTAAAGTGGACGTCAATAAATCCCGCAGTATTGGAACTCGCTGTCGTAGCATCCTCATTTGAAGTTTGAAAAACACAACAAAAACCTACGATATTTTGGCCGAAAATTGGCGACGAGTTCGTTCAAATCCGAACATTTCGGATTCCTCTGACATGACTAAAATAGCTCGAATATTTTTAAGTAGACAATTCAGTTGTGAGTAAGGAAGGGAGTAATATTTGATTATTGGCTGTTAATTCATTAGCTCCATGATGTGACCTGACATAGTGTCAGTGACTGTGTTCTGTTTATGCTATGAAACTTATGGAGGCAGCACCACAGGCACTGGTCTTAAAGGAATACACAAATTTGCCACACTCATAATTTACTCATGTGATTCCTCAATTAATACGCTCTCCTGGACTTAAAATTGATCATCTGGATTGCTGTAATATCATTTTCCCAATTTAACATGCAGATTTGTTAATTATTAAAACTACAATTAACATTTTCAATAACTGCACAGGATGATACATTTGCTCTTGTGAGTAGGGTTTCATGGTTGACGATGAAAACAAGATTAATTTATGCTTATCAGATTATATGTTTATTTACATTTGTGGCGCACATTTTACAACCATAAACATTTTATTCTTAGAGAAAAAAAATTGTCACTTGCCCAAGTCGGGCAAGTAATTTGGCCACTCGGGCAAGGCAAATTTTAGTGGCACTTGCCCTATGGGCAAGCAGTTTTTAAAGTTAACCGCGAACCCTGCAAGCTATTTGGAATGTTCATACAAATGATTTTTGTACTTTTATTTTTCATTGAAAGTAAAGTGTACCAGTTGGTCAATAAAAAAAACAGTCAATATGCAATTCCTGCATTTATTTTGATTTTAGTCCACGTGGGAATTTATTGTGCATTTATCGTTATCGAGGTAAAATTGCTCGATTTCTCGCGATATTGATTTGAGGTCATATCGCCCAGCCCTTCTACAGCATGTATACAGTGTGAGACGTGTTGTGTTCACTTGCTCCAAGGCAATTGTTTTTAAGTGTATACCACATACCCAACGAATTGTGTAATTTGTATGGCGGGGTGTACACATGCGTTGCAAAAACACATGCACACACTGTCACTCACGCACTTCCGTATATAGTTTATTTCAGCACCTTTTGTCATGCTGTTTTTATTTTATAGAAGGAAAGCATTATTTTGATGTCTGAGCTGTCACAAAAGAAAAAATAGAACTGTTGAAGTCAAGTCAAGCTTGTGCTTGAAATGTTTGTTCTTAGTTTCTCAGTTTTTCGTGAGCAATGGGAATTCAGTTATATTCAAACGCTGTCAGGTAAAGGCTCCATATTTTTATAGCATTATAGCACACTATTCTGTGGGCGCTAGAATTGAAGGGTTTGCGTTAGTAAAAATAGGTGGGATTAAATGAGCTGAAGTGTATCTCTTGAGTGCTCCTTAAATATTTGCCTGTGTTGGTATATTTTATTTTGGTCGTGTCATGTTTATTCTTACGCTGAAAGAGACATGAGGTGTTCGAAAAAAATAAATGATTTTTTTTCCCGGTCAAAACTACCAATGGTGTCTGTTTTTTTTCCCTCCGTGAAATGTACGAGTTATCACTTTGACGCGCATGATGTCACGTGGCTGGAGGACTGGAAACTTGCACGAACAACATTTACGTTGAAATGTAACAATGACACATATATCGACATCTAACAAACATGCATGGGCATCTAACATTGACACTTACATTGACGTCTATAACATAAACCATTACAATCACATCTAACAGACACATCGACATCCATCATAAACATTTACATAGACATCGACATCTAACCAACCTTTACATAGACATCTTACACACATCGACATCTAACAAACATTTACATAGACATCTAACATAAACACATCTAATATAGACACATAGATTGACATCTAACATCGACACATTGAGATCTAACATAGACATACATTGACATCTAACAAAGACTGTTACATCGACAACTAACATCGACACAAGGCTTTGTCAAATGACACGTCATGACGACATATACAGAGACACAAGGCACAACAGCATATTTTTGGTACAAATTGAACCCGATATGTTAGCTACCTCGTTCGACTTAAAGGGTTAGCGAACTTGTTATGGTGGTTGAGGCGTGGTGGCTACCCAGCTCGTGTAGTGTATATTAAACTTAAGTTAATAATTTATGACCAGTAAACACGGATGTTGTAACGCAAAACAATGTTCAAATGTTAGTTTTTTTTCAACACATTTCATGAGAAAAAGCTCTACTTGTCTGTGAGAAATGTATGTTGTAGACCCATTATATAACACAATATTACACAATTTTACATTGGAATTTCATTTAATAAAACATTGACAATTATCTTTACAAACACTGTGTATGATTCATCTTTTCATTTGTTGTTCAATGAGCAAAACAGTGGCGATCAAAACAGTGCAAATTAAATGACATTTTATAGGTATCTGGCTGCAATACAGTGAACCCTCGCTACTTCGCGGTTCACCTTTCGCGGGTTCAGTGCTTCGCGGGTCTAAAAAATATTCGGGGGCATTGTAGTTTCGCCGAGCGGCACGACGGGGCGCTGGAGTGGTTAGACGGCCGGCGTGCGCCGAAGAAGAACGTGGGCGAAGAGGAGAGTGGACAAAGAAGAGCACGTTCCCCCGGGCACGATTTGGGGCGACGTTTCGCGCGGTTCGGACCGTACCAGAGCTCCGGCCAGCGTGCGTGGCAGTTAAGCCGAAGAGGAACAACTTCCGCCCGGGCACTAGCGGGGTGACATTTCGCTCCGTTCGGGACCGTGCGAGAGCTCCGGAGGAGACCGGCCGGCGTGCGTGGTTGTTAAGCCGAAGAGGAACACCTTCCGCCCGGGCATGAGCGGAGCGCGAGGCTGTCAGTTATGAATGAATAAATGAATAAATAAATGAAGAATGCCAGGGCACACCGGACGGCGTACCAGCAGGTAAAAGTCGAAGTAATTAAATAAATACAAAAAGAAGTAATTGAATAAATACAAAAATAATGGCTGGGGAATAAAAAAATGTTTTAATAATTTTTTTTTTTGTTATAACATGAATTTCACCCTCTCTCTCTCTACCCGTATATATATATATATATATATATATATATATATATATTATTTTATTTATTTATTTTTTTAAGCATTTTTGAAGGTGCGCCGCTACTTCGCACTTTTTTTTTTTAAGCATTTTTGAAGGTGCGCCGCTACTTCGCACTTTTTTTTTTTAAGCATTTTTGAAGGTGCGCCGCTACTTCGCGGATTTTCAGTTTTCGCGGGTGGTCTCGGTCCCCATTAACCGCGATAACCGAGGGTTCACTGTAGTAAGTTACATTCTAATTTACATTTACAGGTAATGGAAATGACTACTGGTAACCTCAATTTAACTGTATTTCAGTCAGAATGCCTCAAACATCATAAAAAAATAAAACGTTGAGTATTATTTCTCCTTCAAAATGTCAGAAGAAATACTCTATAATGGCCTGACGACATTAACATAGTTTATAGTATATAGCAGGGGTGGGAAAACTTTTTTATTGGCGGGCCACAATGGGTTCTAAAATTTGACAGAGGGGCTGGACCAGGAGCAGATGGATGGAGTGTTTTGGTAACCTCATCTCATCTGAGAAAAAAAAAACATTTAATTTTAAATGAAAGTGAACAAAAGCTTGTCTTTGAAAAACCACACTATTTTGAAAATAAAACATTAACAAGGTTTATTTTTTTTTTTTTCAAATTCGGCGGGCCGGATTAAAACGTTTAACGGGCCGCATGTGGCCCCCAGGCCGTAGTTTTCTCACGACGGTATATAGCATAGCGGCATAGGTTCCCTCGTCAACATCAAGTGAGTTACCCTCTTACCAAGACCAAAATACGGGGCTCCCCATCTCCCGGTCACTTCTCCAGACCCCAACAGTCACCCTCGTTGCGAGAACTTTAAGATTCGATGTTTATTTTTTTTCGCTTCTTCAACTTCGTGTCTGATTCTTTTCTCTTCTCTGGCTCCAGGATTCCGCTGTCAATCAGATGACGATTGAGGCGGGACTTCCGGTTCAAAGTCACCCTCAGAGTTTGCAACCATTTGAGATGGCTTCTGTGGTAATAACAACTGTCATAGGTGCAATTTGCTCTATAAAGCATTAAAAAAAAAAAAATAAATAAATTACAAAAAATAGTCAAGTACAGCACTCGTCTCATAAACTAGGTAAGAATTTAGCGTTACTAACGTTGCTACACTATAAAGAGTGTTTTACTGACTAGCTAAACCCAGTTTTGGTTTAGCTGTTATAAAAGTTTGGTTTTTTAGTGCTGTAAATGCATTTTCAGCTCGCGCTGTACACATTTGCTATGAGAGGCATTATCTCATAAGGGAAATATTGGACAATCAAATTAATGACTGCCCAGGCATCAGGATGTCTTTTTACACTATATAAAGGTGGAAATTTACATTGGAAACGTTTAGTTTAGCTGTTAATGAAGTTTCGTTTTTTTTAGTGCTGAAAATTCATTGTCTGCTGGCGCTGTACACTTTTTCTAAGTGTTGCAATATCTCATGAAGGAAATACTGGACAATCAAATTAATGACTTTCCAGGCTTCAGGATGCCTTTCTACACTATATAAAGGTGGAAATTTACATTGGAAACGTTTGGTTTAGCTGTTATAAAAGTTTGGTTTTTTAGTGCTGTAAATGCATTTTCAGCTCGCGCTGTACACATTTGCTATGAGAGGCATTATCTCATAAGGGAAATATTGGACAATCAAATTAATGACTGCCCAGGCTTCAGGATGTCTTTTTACACTATATAAAGGTGGAAATTTACATTGGAAACGTTTGGTTTAGCTGTTATAAAAGTTTGGTTTTTTTAGTGCTGAAAATGCATTTTCAGCTCGCACTGTACACATTTGCTATGTGAGGCATTATCTCATAAGGGAAATACTGGACAATCAAATTAATGACTGCCCAGGCTTCAGGATGTCTTTTTACACTATATAAAGGTGGAATTTACATTGGAAACGTTTGGTTTAGCTGTTATAAAAGTTTGGTTTTTTGTGCTGAAAATGCATTTTCAGCTCGCACTGTACACATTTGCTATGTGAGGCATTATCTCATGAAGGAAATACTGGACAATCAAATTAATGACTTTCCAGGCTTCAGGATGCCTTTTTACACTATATAAAGGTGGAAATTTACATTGGAAACGTTTGGTTTAGCTGTTATAAAAGTTTGGTTTTTTAGTGCTGTAAATGCATTTTCAGCTCGCGCTGTACACATTTGCTATGAGAGGCATTATCTCAAAAGGGAAATATTGGACAATCAAATTAATGACTGCCCAGGCTTCAGGATGTCTTTTTACACTATATAAAGGTGGAATTTACATTGGAAACGTTTGGTTTAGCTGTTATAAAAGTTTGGTTTTTTAGTGCTGAAAATGCATTTTCAGCTCGCACTGTACACATTTGCTATGTGAGGCATTATCTCATGAAGGAAATACTGGACAATCAAATTAATGACTTTCCAGGCTTCAGGATGCCTTTTTACACTATATAAAGGTGGAAATTTACATTGGAAACGTTTGGTTTAGCTGTTATAAAAGTTTGGTTTTTTAGTGCTGTAAATGCATTTTCAGCTCGCGCTGTACACATTTGCTATGAGAGGCATTATCTCATAAAAGAAATATTGGACAATCGAATTAATGACTGCCCAGGCTTCAGGATGTCTTTTTACACTATATAAAGGTGGAAATTTACATTGGAAACGTTTGGTTTAGCTGTTATAAAAGTTTGGTTTTTTAGTGCTGAAAATGCATTTTCAGCTCGCACTGTACACATTTGCTATGTGAGGCATTATCTCATAAGGGAAATACTGGACAATCAAATTAATGACTTCCCAGGCTTTCAGGATGCCTTTTTACACTCTATAAATGTGGAAATTTACATTGGAAACGTTTGGTTTAGCTGTTAATGAAGTTTCGTTTTTTTAGTGCTGAAAATTCATTGTCTGCTGGCGCTGTACACCTTTTCTAAGTGTTGCAATATCTCATGAAGGAAATACTGGACAATCAAATTAATGACTTTCCAGGCTTCAAGATGCCTTTCTACGCTATATAAAGGTGGAAATTTACATTGGAAACGTTTGGTTTAGCTGTTATAAAAGTTTGGGTTTTTAGTCCTGTAAATGCATTTTCAGCTCGCGCTGTACACATTTGCTATGAGAGGCATTATCTCATAAGCGAAATATTGGACAATCAAATTAATGACTGCCCAGGCTTCAGGATGTCTTTTTACACTATATAAAGGTGGAAATTTACATTGGAAACGTTTAGTTTAGCTGTTATAAAAGTTTGTTTTTTTAGTGCTGTAAATGCATTTTCAGCTCGCGCTGTACACATTTGCTATGTGAGGCATTATCTCATAAGGGAAATACTGGACAATCAAATTAATGACTGCCCAGGCTTCAGGATGTCTTTTTACACTATATAAAGGTGGACATTTACATTGGAAACGTTTGGTTTAGCTGTTATAAAAGTTTGGTTTTTTAGTGCTGAAAATGCATTTTCAGCTCGCACTGTACACATTTGCTATGTGAGGCATTATCTCATAAGGGAAATACTGGACAATCAAATTAATTACTTCCCAGGCTTCAGGATGCCTTTTTACACTCTATAAATGTGGAAATTTACATTGGAAACGTTTGGTTTAGCTGTTAATGAAGTTTCGTTTTTTTAGTGCTGAAAATTCATTGTCTGCTGGCGCTGTACACTTTTTCTAAGTGTTGCAATATCTCATGAAGGAAATACTGGACAATCAAATTAATGACTTTCCAGGCTTCAGGATGCCTTTCTACACTATATAAAGGTGGAAATTTACATTGGAAACGTTTGGTTTAGCTGTTATAAAAGTTTGGTTTTTTAGTGCTGTAAATGCATTTTCAGCTCGCGCTGTACACATTTGCTATGAGAGGCATTATCTCATAAGGGAAATATTGGACAATCAAATTAATGACTGCCCAGGCTTCAGGATGTCTTTTTACACTATATAAAGGTGGAAATTTACATTGGAAACGTTTGGTTTAGCTGTTATAAAAGTTTGGTTTTTTAGTGCTGTAAATGCATTTTCAGCTCGCGCTGTACACATTTGCTATGAGAGGCATTATCTCATAAGGGAAATATTGGACAATCAAATTAATGACTGCCCAGGCTTCAGGATGTCTTTTTACACTATATAAAGGTGGAAATTTACATTGGAAACGTTTAGTTTAGCTGTTAATGAAGTTTCGTTTTTTTAGTGCTGAAAATTCATTGTCTGCTGGCGCTGTACACTTTTTCTAAGTGTTGCAATATCTCATGAAGGAAATACTGGACAATCAAATTAATGACTTTCCAGGCTTCAGGATGCCTTTCTACACTATATAAAGGTAGAAATTTACATTGGAAACGTTTGGTTTAGCTGTTATAAAAGTTTGGTTTTTTAGTGCTGTAAATGCATTTTCAGCTCGCGCTGTACACATTTGCTATGAGAGGCATTATCTCATAAGGGAAATATTGGACAATCAAATCAATGACTGCCCAGGCTTCAGGATGTCTTTTTACACTATATAAAGGTGGAAATTTACATTGGAAACGTTTGGTTTAGCTGTTATAAAAGTTTGGTTTTTTAGTGCTGTAAATGCATTTTCAGCTCGCGCTGTACACATTTGCTATGAGAGGCATTATCTCATAAGGGAAATATTGGACAATCAAATTAATGGCTGCCCAGGCTTCAGGATGTCTTTTTACACTATATAAAGGTGGAAATTTACATTGGAAACGTTTAGTTTAGCTGTTAATGAAGTTTCGGTTTTTTAGTGCTGAAAATTCATTGTCTCCTGGCGCTGTACACTTTTTCTAAGTGTTGCAATATCTCATGAAGGAAATACTGGACAATCAAATTAATGACTTTCCAGGCTTCAGGATGCCTTTCTACACTATATAAAGGTGGAAATTTACATTGGAAACGTTTGGTTTAGCTGTTATAAAAGTTTGGTTTTTTAGTGCTGTAAATGCATTTTCAGCTCGCGCTGTACACATTTGCTATGAGAGGCATTATCTCAAAAGGGAAATATTGGACAATCAAATTAATGACTGCCCAGGCTTCAGGATGTCTTTTTACACTATATAAAGGTGGAATTTACATTGGAAACGTTTGGTTTAGCTGTTATAAAAGTTTGGTTTTTTAGTGCTGAAAATGCATTTTCAGCTCGCACTGTACACATTTGCTATGTGAGGCATTATCTCATGAAGGAAATACTGGACAATCAAATTAATGACTTTCCAGGCTTCAGGATGCCTTTTTACACTATATAAAGGTGGAAATTTACATTGGAAACGTTTGGTTTAGCTGTTATAAAAGTTTGGTTTTTTAGTGCTGTAAATGCATTTTCAGCTCGCGCTGTAAACATTTGCAATGAGAGGCATTATCTCATAAAGGAAATATTGGACAATCGAATTAATGACTGCCCAGGCTTCAGGATGTCTTTTTACACTATATAAAGGTGGAAATTTACATTGGAAACGTTTGGTTTAGCTGTTATAAAAGTTTGGTTTTTTAGTGCTGAAAATGCATTTTCAGCTCGCACTGTACACATTTGCGATGTGAGGCATTATCTCATAAGGGAAATACTGGACAATCAAATTAATGACTTCCGGGGCTTTCAGGATGCCTTTTTACACTCTATAAATGTGGAAATTTACATTGGAAACGTTTGGTTTAGCTGTTATAAAAGTTTGGGTTTTTAGTCCTGTAAATGCATTTTCAGCTCGCGCTGTACACATTTGCTATGAGAGGCATTATCTCATAAGCGAAATATTGGACAATCAAATTAATGACTGCCCAGGCTTCAGGATGTCTTTTTACACTATATAAAGGTGGAAATTTACATTGGAAACGTTTAGTTTAGCTGTTATAAAAGTTTGTTTTTTTAGTGCTGTAAATGCATTTTCAGCTCGCGCTGTACACATTTGCTATGTGAGGCATTATCTCATAAGGGAAATACTGGACAATCAAATTAATGACTGCCCAGGCTTCAGGATGTCTTTTTACACTATATAAAGGTGGAAATTTACATTGGAAACGTTTGGTTTAGCTGTTATAAAAGTTTGGTTTTTTAGTGCTGAAAATGCATTTTCAGCTCGCACTTTACACATTTGCTATGTGAGGCATTATCTCATAAGGGAAATACTGGACAATCAAATTAATGACTTCCCAGGCTTCAGGATGCCTTTTTACACTCTATAAATGTGGAAATTTACATTGGAAACGTTTGGTTTAGCTGTTAATGAAGTTTCGTTTTTTTTGTGCTGAAAATTCATTGTCTGCTGGCGCTGTACACTTTTTCTAAGTGTTGCAATATCTCATGAAGGAAATACTGGACAATCAAATTAATGACTTTCCAGGCTTCAGGATGCCTTTCTACACTATATAAAGGTGGAAATTTACATTGGAAACGTTTGGTTTAGCTGTTATAAAAGTTTGTTTTTTTAGTGCTGTAAATGCATTTTCAGCTCGCGCTGTACACATTTGCTATGAGAGGCATTATCTCATAAGGGAAATATTGGACAATCAAATTAATGACTGCCCAGGCTCCAGGATGTCTTTTTACACTATATAAAGGTGGAAATTTACATTGGAAACGTTTGGTTTAGTTGTTATAAAAGTTTGGTTTTTTTCGTGCTGAAAATGCATTTTCAGCTCGCACTGTACACATTTGCTATGTGAGGCATTATCTCATAAGGGAAATACTGGACAATCAAATTAATGACTGCCCAGGCTTCAGGATGTCTTTTTACACTATATAAAGGTGGAAATTTACATTGGAAACGTTTGGTTTAGCTGTTATAAAAGTTTGGTTTTTTAGTGCTGAAAATGCATTTTCAGCTCGCACTGTACACATTTGCTATGTGAGGCATTATCTCATAAGGGAAATACTGGACAATCAAATTAATGACTTCCCAGGCTTCAGGATGCCTTTTTACACTCTATAAATGTGGAAATTTACATTGGAAACGTTTGGTTTAGCTGTTAATGAAGTTTCGTTTTTTTAGTGCTGAAAATTCATTGTCTGCTGGCGCTGTACACTTTTTCTAAGTGTTGCAATATCTCATGAAGGAAATACTGGACAATCAAATTAATGACTTTCCAGGCTTCAGGATGCCTTTCTACACTATATAAAGGTGGAAATTTACATTGGAAACGTTTGGTTTAGCTGTTATAAAAGTTTGTTTTTTTAGTGCTGTAAATGCATTTTCAGCTCGCGCTGTACACATTTGCTATGAGAGGCATTATCTCATAAGGGAAATATTGGACAATCAAATTAATGGCTGCCCAGGCTTCAGGATGTCTTTTTACACTATATAAAGGTGGAAATTTACATTGGAAACGTTTAGTTTAGCTGTTATAAAAGTTTGTTTTTTTAGTGCTGTAAATGCATTTTCAGTTCGCGCTGTACACATTTGCTATGTGAGGCATTATCTCATAAGGGAAATACTGGACAATCAAATTAATGACTGCCCAGGCTTCAGGATGTCTTTTTACACTATATAAAGGTGGAAATTTACATTGGAAACGTTTGGTTTAGCTGTTATAAAAGTTTGGTTTTTTAGTGCTGTAAATGCATTTTCAGCTCGCGCTGTACACATTTGCTATGAGAGGCATTATCTCATAAGGGAAATATTGGACAATCAAATTAATGGCTGCCCAGGCTTCAGGATGTCTTTTTACACTATATAAAGGTGGAAATTTACATTGGAAACGTTTAGTTTAGCTGTTAATGAAGTTTCGGTTTTTTAGTGCTGAAAATTCATTGTCTCCTGGCGCTGTACACTTTTTCTAAGTGTTGCAATATCTTTTGAAGGAAATACTGGACAATCAAATTAATGACTTTCCAGGCTTCAGGATGCCTTTCTACACTATATAAAGGTGGAAATTTACATTGGAAACGTTTGGTTTAGCTGTTATAAAAGTTTGGTTTTTTAGTGCTGTAAATGCATTTTCAGCTCGCGCTGTACACATTTGCTATGAGAGGCATTATCTCATAAGGGAAATATTGGACAATCAAATTAATGACTGCCCAGGCTTCAGGATGTCTTTTTACACTATATAAAGGTGGAATTTACATTGGAAACGTTTGGTTTAGCTGTTATAAAAGTTTGGTTTTTTAGTGCTGAAAATGCATTTTCAGCTCGCACTGTACACATTTGCTATGTGAGGCATTATCTCATGAAGGAAATACTGGACAATCAAATTAATGACTTTCCAGGCTTCAGGATGCCTTTTTACACTATATAAAGGTGAAAATTTACATTGGAAACGTTTGGTTTAGCTGTTATAAAAGTTTGGTTTTTTAGTGCTGTTAATGCATTTTCAGCTCGCGCTGTACACATTTGCTATGAGAGGCATTATCTCATAAAGGAAATATTGGACAATCGAATTAATGACTGCCCAGGCTTCAGGATGTCTTTTTACACTATATAAAGGTGGAAATTTACATTGGAAACGTTTGGTTTAGCTGTTATAAAAGTTTGGTTTTTTAGTGCTGAAAATGCATTTTCAGCTCGCACTGTACACATTTGCTATGTGAGGCATTATCTCATAAGGGAAATACTGGACAATCAAATTAATGACTTCCCAGGCTTCAGGATGCCTTTTTACACTCTATAAATATGGAAATTTACATTGGAAACGTTTGGTTTAGCTGTTAATGAAGTTTCGTTTTTTAGTGCTGAAAATTCATTGTCTGCTGGCGCTGTACACCTTTTCTAAGTGTTGCAATATCTCATGAAGGAAATACTGGACAATCAAATTAATGACTTTCCAGGCTTCAAGATGCCTTTCTACACTATATAAAGGTGGAAATTTACATTGGAAACGTTTGGTTTAGCTGTTATAAAAGTTTGGGTTTTTAGTCCCGTAAATGCATTTTCAGCTCGCGCTGTACACATTTGCTATGAGAGGCATTATCTCATAAGGGAAATATTGGACAATCAAATTAATGACTGCCCAGGCTTCAGGATGTCTTTTTACACTATATAAAGGTGGACATTTACATTGGAAACGTTTAGTTTAGCTGTTATAAAAGTTTGTTTTTTTAGTGCTGTAAATGCATTTTCAGCTCGCGCTGTACACATTTGCTATGTGAGGCATTATCTCATAAGGGAAATACTGGACAATCAAATTAATGACTGCCCAGGCTTCAGGATGTCTTTTTACACTATATAAAGGTGGAAATTTACATTGGAAACGTTTGGTTTAGCTGTTATAAAAGTTTGGTTTTTTAGTGCTGAAAATGCATTTTCAGCTCGCACTGTACACATTTGCTATGTGAGGCATTATCTCATAAGGGAAATACTGGACAATCAAATTAATGACTTCCCAGGCTTCAGGATGCCTTTTTACACTCTATAAATGTGGAAATTTACATTGGAAACGTTTGGTTTAGCTGTTAATGAAGTTTCGTTTTTTTAGTGCTGAAAATTCATTGTCTGCTGGCGCTGTACACTTTTTCTAAGTGTTGCAATATCTCATGAAGGAAATACTGGACAATCAAATTAATGACTTTCCAGGCTTCAGGATGCCTTTCTACACTATATAAAGGTGGAAATTTACATTGGAAACGTTTGGTTTAGCTGTTATAAAAGTTTGGTTTTTTAGTGCTGTAAATGCATTTTCAGCTCGCGCTGTACACATTTGCTATGAGAGGCATTATCTCATAAGGGAAATATTGGACAATCAAATTAATGACTGCCCAGGCTTCAGGATGTCTTTTTACACTATATAAAGATGGAAATTTACATTGGAAACGTTTAGTTTAGCTGTTAATGAAGTTTCGTTTTTTTAGTGCTGAAAATTCATTGTCTGCTGGCGCTGTACACTTTTTCTAAGTGTTGCAATATCTCATGAAGGAAATACTGGACAATCAAATTAATGACTTTCCAGGCTTCAGGATGCCTTTCTACACTATATAAAGGTAGAAATTTACATTGGAAACGTTTGGTTTAGCTGTTATAAAAGTTTGGTTTTTTAGTGCTGTAAATGCATTTTCAGCTCGCGCTGTACACATTTGCTATGAGAGGCATTATCTCATAAGGGAAATTTTGGACAATCAAATTAATGACTGCCCAGGCTTCAGGATGTCTTTTTACACTATATAAAGGTGGAAATTTACATTGGAAACGTTTGGTTTCGCTGTTATAAAAGTTTGGTTTTTTAGTGCTGAAAATGCATTTTCAGCTCGCACTGTACACATTTGCTATGTGAGGCATTATCTCATAAGGGAAATACTGGACAATCAAATTAATGACTTCCGGGGCTTTCAGGATGCCTTTTTACACTATATAAAGGTGGAAATTTACATTGGAAAGTTTGGTTTAGCTGTTATAAAAGTTTGGTTTTTTAGTGCTGTAAATGCATTTTCAGCTCGCGCTGTATACATTTGCCTATGAGAGGCATTATCTCATAAAGGAAATATTGGACAATCGAATTAATGACTGCCCAGGCTTCAGGATGTCTTTTTACACTATATAAAGGTGGAAATTTACATTGGAAACGTTTGGTTTAGCTGTTATAAAAGTTTGGTTTTTTAGTGCTGAAAATGCATTTTCAGCTCGCACTGTACACATTTGCTATGTGAGGCATTATCTCATAAGGGAAATACTGGACAATCAAATTAATGGCTGCCCAGGCTTCAGGATGTCTTTTTACTCTATATAAAGTTGGAAATTTACATTGGAAACGTTTGGTTTAGCTGTTAATGAAGTTTCGTTTTTTTAGTGCTGAAAATTCATTGTCTGCTGGCGCTGGACACTTTTTCTAAGTGTTGCAATATCTCATGAAGGAAATACTGGACAATCAAATTAATGACTTTCCAGGCTTCAGGGTGCCTTTCTACACTATATAAAGGTGGAAATTTACATTGGAAACGTTTGGTTTAGCTGTTATAAAAGTTTGGTTTTTTTAGTGCTGTAAATGCATTTTCAGCTCGCGCTGTACACATTTGCTATGAGAGGCATTATCTCATAAGGGAAATATTGGACAATCAAATTAATGACTGCCCAGGCTTCAGGATGTCTTTTTACACTATATAAAGGTGGAAATTTACATTGGAAACGTTTGGTTTAGCTGTTATAAAAGTTTGGTTTTTTAGTGCTGTAAATGCATTTTCAGCTCGCGCTGTACACATTTGCTATGAGAGGCATTATCTCATAAGGGAAATATTGGACAATCAAATAAATGGCTGCCCAGGCTTCAGGATGTCTTTTTACTCTATATAAAGGTGGAAATTTACATTGGAAACGTTTAGTTTAGCTGTTAATGAAGTTTCGTTTTTTTAGTGCTGAAAATTCATTGTCTGCTGGCGCTGTACACTTTTTCTAAGTGTTGCAATATCTCATGAAGGAAATACTGGACAATCAAATCAATGACTTTCCAGGCTTCAGGATGCCTTTCTACACTATATAAAGGTGGAAATTTACATTGGAAACGTTTGGTTTAGCTGTTATAAAAGTTTGGTTTTTTAGTGCTGTAAATGCATTTTCAGCTCGAACTGTACACATTTGCTATGTGAGGCATTATCTCATAAGGGACATACTGGACAATCAAATTAATGACTTCCCAGGCTTCAGGATGCCTTTTTACACTCTATAAATGTGGAAATTTACATTGGAAACGTTTGGTTTAGCTGTTAATGAAGTTTCGTTTTTTTAGTGCTGAAAATTCATTGTCTGCTGGCGCTGTACACCTTTTCTAAGTGTTGCAATATCTCATGAAGGAAATACTGGACAATCAAATTAATGACTTTCCAGGCTTCAGGATGCCTTTCTACACTATATAAAGGTGGAAATTTACATTGGAAACGTTTGGTTTAGCTGTTAATGAAGTTTCGATTTTTTAGTGCTGAAAATTCATTGTCTGCTGGCGCTGTACACCTTTTCTAAGTGTTGCAATATCTCATGAAGGAAATACTGGACAATCAAATTAATGACTTTCCAGGCTTCAGGATGCCTTTCTACACTATATAAAGGTGGAAATTTACATTGGAAACGTTTGGTTTAGCTGTTATAAAAGTTTGGGTTTTTAGTGCTGTAAATGCATTTTCAGCTCGCGCTGTACACATTTGCTATGAGAGGCATTATCTCATAAGGGAAATATTGGACAATCAAATTAATGACTGCCCAGGCTTCAGGATGTCTTTTTACACTATATAAAGGTGGAAATTTACATTGGAAACGTTTAGTTTAGCTGTTATAAAAGTTTGTTTTTTTAGTGCTGTAAATGCATTTTCAGCTCGCGCTGTACACATTTGCTATGTGAGGCATTATCTCATAAGGGAAATACTGGACAATCAAATTAATGACTGCCCAGGCTTCAGGATGTCTTTTTACACTATATAAAGGTGGAAATTTACATTGGAAACGTTTGGTTTAGCTGTTATAAAAGTTTGGTTTTTTAGTGCTGAAAATGCATTTTCAGCTCGCACTGTACACATTTGCTATGTGAGGCATTATCTCATAAGGGAAATACTGGACAATCAAATTAATGACTTCCCAGGCTTCAGGATGCCTTTTTACACTCTATAAATGTGGAAATTTACATTGGAAACGTTTGGTTTAGCTGTTAATGAAGTTTCGTTTTTTTAGTGCTGAAAATTCATTGTCTGCTGGCGCTGTACACTTTTTCTAAGTGTTGCAATATCTCATGAAGGAAATACTGGACAATCAAATTAATGACTTTCCAGGCTTCAGGATGCCTTTCTACACTATATAAAGGTGGAAATTTACATTGGAAACGTTTAGTTTAGCTGTTATAAAAGTTTGGTTTTTTAGTGCTGTAAATGCATTTTCAGCTCGCGCTGTACACATTTGCTATGAGAGGCATTATCTCATAAGGGAAATATTGGACAATCAAATTAATGACTGCCCAGGCTTCAGGATGTCTTTTTACACTATATAAAGGTGGAAATTTACATTGGAAACGTTTAGTTTAGCTGTTAATGAAGTTTCGTTTTTTTAGTGCTGGAAATTCATTGTCTGCTGGCGCTGTACACTTTTTCTAAGTGTTGCAATATCTCATGAAGGAAATACTGGACAATCAAATTAATGACTTTCCAGGCTTCAGGATGCCTTTCTACACTATATAAAGGTGGAAATTTACATTGGAAACGTTTGGTTTAGCTGTTATAAAAGTTTGGTTTTTTAGTGCTGTAAATGCATTTTCAGCTCGCGCTGTACACATTTGCTATGAGAGGCATTATCTCATAAGGGAAATATTGGACAATCAAATTAATGACTGCCCAGGCTTCAGGATGTCTTTTTACACTATATAAAGGTGGAAATTTACATTGGAAACGTTTAGTTTAGCTGTTAATGAAGTTTCGGTTTTTTAGTGCTGAAAATTCATTGTCTGCTGGCGCTGTACACTTTTTCTAAGTGTTGCAATATCTCATGAAGGAAATACTGGACAATCAAATTAATCACTTTCCAGGCTTCAGGATGCCTTTCTACACTATATAAAGGTGGAAATTTACATTGGAAACGTTTGGTTTAGCTGTTATAAAAGTTTGGTTTTTTAGTGCTGTAAATGCATTTTCAGCTCGCGCTGTACACATTTGCTATGTGAGGCATTAGCTCATAAGGGAAATACTGGACAATCAAATTAATGACTTCCCAGGCTTCAGGATGCCTTTTTACACTCTATAAATGTGGAAATTTACATTGGAAACGTTTGGTTTAGCTGTTAATGAAGTTTCGTTTTTTTAGTGCTGAAAATTCATTGTCTGCTGGCGCTGTACACTTTTTCTAAGTTTTGCAATATCTCATGTAGGAAATACTGGACAATCAAATTAATGACTTTCCAGGCTTCAGGATGCCTTTCTACACTATATAAAGGTGGAAATTTACATTGGAAACGTTTGGTTTAGCTGTTATAAAAGTTTGTTTTTTTAGTGCTGTAAATGCATTTTCAGCTCGCGCTGTACACATTTGCTATGTGAGGCATTATCTCATAAGGGAAATACTGGACAATCAAATTAATGACTGCCCAGGCTTCAGGATGTCTTTTTACACTATATAAAGGTGGAAATTTACATTGGAAACGTTTGGTTTAGCTGTTATAAAAGTTTGGTTTTTTTAGTGCTGAAAATTCATTGTCTGCTGGCGCTGTACACTTTTTCTAAGTGTTGCAATATCTCATGAAGGAAATACTGGACAATCAAATTAATGACTTTCCAGGCTCCAGGATGCCTTTCTACACTATATAAAGGTGGAAATTTACATTGGAAACGTTTGGTTTAGCTGTTATAAAAGTTTGGTTTTTTAGTGCTGTAAATGCATTTTCAGCTCGCGCTGTACACATTTGCTATGAGAGGCATTATCTCATAAGGGAAATATTGGACAATCAAATTAATGACTGCCCAGGCTTCAGGATGTCTTTTTACACTATATAAAGGTGGAAATTTACATTGGAAACGTTTAGTTTAGCTGTTAATGAAGTTTCGTTTTTTTAGTGCTGAAAATTCATTGTCTACTGGCGCTGTACACTTTTTCTAAGTGTTGCAATATCTCATGAAGGAAATACTGGACAATCAAATTAATGACTTTCCAGGCTTCAGGATGCCTTTCTACACTATATAAAGGTGGAAATTTACATTGGAAACGTTTGGTTTAGCTGTTATAAAAGTTTGGTTTTTTAGTGCTGTAAATGCATTTTCAGCTCGCGCTGTACACATTTGCTATGAGAGGCATTATCTCATAAGGGAAATATTGGACAATCAAATTAATGACTGCCCAGGCTTCAGGATGTCTTTTTACACTATATAAAGGTGGAAATTTACATTGGAAACGTTTGGTTTAGCTGTTATAAAAGTTTGGTTTTTTAGTGCTGAAAATGCATTTTCAGCTTGCACTGTACACATTTGCTATGTGAGGCATTATCTCATAAGGGAAATACTGGACAATCAAATTAATGACTTCCCAGGCTTCAGGATGCATTTTTACACTCTATAAATGTGGAAATTTACATTGGAAACGTTTGGTTTAGCTGTTAATGAAGTTTCGTTTTTTTAGTGCTGAAAATTCATTGTCTGCTGGCGCTGTACACCTTTTCTAAGTGTTGCAATATCTCATGAAGGAAATACTGGACAATCAAATTAATGACTTTCCAGGCTTCAGGATGCCTTTCTACACTATATAAAGGTGGAAATTTACATTGGAAACGTTTGGTTTAGCTGTTATAAAAGTTTGGGTTTTTAGTGCTGTAAATGCATTTTCAGCTCGCGCTGTACACATTTGCTATGAGAGGCATTATCTCATAAGGGAAATATTGGACAATCAAATTAATGACTGCCCAGGCTTCAGGATGTCTTTTTACACTATATAAAGGTGGAAATTTACATTGGAAACGTTTAGTTTAGCTGTTATAAAAGTTTGTTTTTTTAGTGCTGTAAATGCATTTTCAGCTCGCGCTGTACACATTTGCTATGAGAGGCATTATCTCATAAGGGAAATATTGGACAATCAAATTAATGACTGCCCAGGCTTCAGGATGTCTTTTTACACTATATAAAGGTGGAAATTTACATTGGAAACGTTTAGTTTAGCTGTTATAAAAGTTTGTTTTTTTAGTGCTGAAAATGCATTTTCAGCTCGCACTGTACACATTTGCTATGTGAGGCATTATCTCATAAGGGAAATACTGGACAATCAAATTAATGACTTCCCAGGCTTCAGGATGCCTTTTTACACTCTATAAATGTGGAAATTTACATTGGAAACGTTTGGTTTAGCTGTTAATGAAGTTTCGTTTTTTTAGTGCTGAAAATTCATTGTCTGCTGGCGCTGTACACTTTTTCTAAGTGTTGCAATATCTCATGAAGGAAATACTGGACAATAAAATTAATGACTTTCCAGGCTTCAGGATGCCTTTCTACACTATATAAAGGTGGAAATTTACATTGGAAACGTTTGGTTTAGCTGTTATAAAAGTTTGGTTTTTTAGTGCTGTAAATGCATTTTCAGCTCGCGCTGTACACATTTGCTATGAGAGGCATTATCTCATAAGGGAAATATTGGACAATCAAATTAATGACTGCCCAGGCTTCAGGATGTCTTTTTACACTATATAAAGGTGGAAATTTACATTGGAAACGTTTAGTTTAGCTGTTATAAAAGTTTGTTTTTTTAGTGCTGTAAATGCATTTTCAGCTCGCGCTGTACACATTTGCTATGTGAGGCATTATCTCATAAGGGAAATACTGGACAATCAAATTAATGACTGCCCAGGCTTCAGGATGTCTTTTTACACTATATAAAGGTGGAAATTTACATTGGAAACGTTTGGTTTAGCTGTTATAAAAGTTTGGTTTTTTAGTGCTGAAAATGCATTTTCAGCTCGCACTGTACACATTTGCTATGTGAGGCATTATCTCATAAGGGAAATACTGGACAATCAAATTAATGACTTCCCAGGCTTCAGGATGCCTTTTTACACTCTATAAATGTGGAAATTTACATTGGAAACGTTTGGTTTAGCTGTTAATGAAGTTTCGTTTTTTTAGTGCTGAAAATTCATTGTCTGCTGGCGCTGTACACTTTTTCTAAGTGTTGCAATATCTCATGAAGGAAATACTGGACAATCAAATTAATGACTTTCCAGGCTTCAGGATGCCTTTCTACACTATATAAAGGTGGAAATTTACATGGGAAACGTTTGGTTTAGCTGTTATAAAAGTTTGTTTTTTTAGTGCTGTAAATGCATTTTCAGCTCGCGCTGTACACATTTGCTATGAAAGGCATTATCTCATAAGGGAAATATTGGACAATCAAATTAATGACTGCCCAGGCTTCAGGATGTCTTTTTACACTATATAAAGGTGGAAATTTACATTGGAAACGTTTAGTTTAGCTGTTATAAAAGTTTGTTTTTTTAGTGCTGTAAATGCATTTTCAGCTCGCGCTGTACACATTTGCTATGAGAGGCATTATCTCATAAGGGAAATATTGGACAATCAAATTAATGACTGCCCAGGCTTCAGGATGTCTTTTTACACTATATAAAGGTGGAAATTTACATTGGAAACGTTTAGTTTAGCTGTTATAAAAGTTTGTTTTTTTAGTGCTGTAAATGCATTTTCAGCTCGCGCTGTACACATTTGCTATGAGAGGCATTATCTCATAAGGGAAATATTGGACAATCAAATTAATGACTGCCCAGGCTTCAGGATGTCTTTTTACACTATATAAAGGTGGAAATTTACATTGGAAACGTTTAGTTTAGCTGTTATAAAAGTTTGTTTTTTTAGTGCTGAAAATGCATTTTCAGCTCGCACTGTACACATTTGCTATGTGAGGCATTATCTCAGAAGGGAAATACTGGACAATCAAATTAATGACTTCCCAGGCTTCAGGATGCCTTTTTACACTCTATAAATGTGGAAATTTACATTGGAAACGTTTGGTTTAGCTGTTAATGAAGTTTCGTTTTTTTAGTGCTGAAAATTCATTGTCTGCTGGCGCTGTACACTTTTTCTAAGTGTTGCAATATCTCATGAAGGAAATACTGGACAATCAAATTAATGACTTTCCAGGCTTCAGGATGCCTTTCTACACTATATAAAGGTGGAAATTTACATTGGAAACGTTTGGTTTAGCTGTTATAAAAGTTTGGTTTTTTAGTGCTGTAAATGCATTTTCAGCTCGCGCTGTACACATTTGCTATGAGAGGCATTATCTCATAAGGGAAATATTGGACAATCAAATTAATGACTGCCCAGGCTTCAGAATGTCTTTTTACACTATATAAAGGTGGAAATTTACATTGGAAACGTTTAGTTTAGCTGTTAATGAAGTTTCGTTTTTTTAGTGCTGAAAATTCATTGTCTGCTGGCGCTGTACACTTTTTCTAAGTGTTGCAATATCTCATGAAGGAAATACTGGACAATGAAATTAATGACTTTCCAGGCTTCAGGATGCCTTTCTACACTATATAAAGGTAGAAATTTACATTGGAAACGTTTGGTTTAGCTGTTATAAAAGTTTGGTTTTTTAGTGCTGTAAATGCATTTTCAGCTCGCGCTGTACACATTTGCTATGAGAGGCATTATCTCATAAGGGAAATATTGGACAATCAAATTAATGACTGCGCAGGCTTCAGGATGTCTTTTTACACTATATAAAGGTGGAAATTTACATTGGAAACGTTTGGTTTAGCTGTTATAAAAGTTTGTTTTTTTAGTGCTGTAAATGCATTTTCAGCTCGCGCTGTACACATTTGCTATGAGAGGCATTATCTCATAAGGGAAATATTGGACAATCAAATTAATGGCTGCCCGGGCTTCAGGATGTCTTTTTACACTATATAAAGGTGGAAATTTACATTGGAAACGTTTAGTTTAGCTGTTAATGAAGTTTCGTTTTTTTAGTGCTGAAAATTCATTGTCTGCTGGCGCTGTACACTTTTTCTAAATGTTGCAATATCTCATGAAGGAAATACTGGACAATCAAATTAATGACTTTCCAGGCTTCAGGATGCCTTTCTACACTATATAAAGGTGGAAATTTACATTGGAAACGTTTGGTTTAGCTGTTATAAAAGTTTGGTTTTTTTAGTGCTGTAAATGCATTTTCAGCTCGCGCTGTACACATTTGCTATGAGAGGCATTATCTCATAAGGGAAATATTGGACAATCAAATTAATGACTGCCCAGGCTTCAGGATGTCTTTTTACACTATATAAAGGTGGAAATTTACATTGGAAACGTTTGGTTTAGGTGTTATATAAGTTTGGTTTTTTAGTGCTGAAAATGCATTTTCAGCTCGCACTGTACACATTTGCTATGTGAGGCATTATCTCATAAGGGAAATACTGGACAATCAAATTAATGACTTCCCAGGCTTCAGGATGCCTTTTTACACTCTATAAATGTGGAAATTTACATTGGAAACGTTTGGTTTAGCTGTTAATGAAGTTTCGTTTTTTTAGTGCTGAAAATTCATTGTCTGCTGGCGCTGTACACTTTTTCTAAGTGTTGCAATATCTCATGAAGGAAATACTGGACAATCAAATTAATGACTTTCCAGGCTTCAGGATGCCTTTCTACACTATATAAAGGTGGAAATTTACATTGGAAACGTTTGGTTTAGCTGTTATAAAAGTTTGGTTTTTTAGTGCTGTAAATGCATTTTCAGCTCGCGCTGTACACATTTGCTATGAGAGGCATTATCTCATAAGGGAAATATTGGACAATCAAATTAATGACTGCCCAGGCTTCAGGATGTCTTTTTACACTATATAAAGGTGGAAATTTACATTGGAAACGTTTGGTTTAGCTGTTATAAAAGTTTGTTTTTTTAGTGCTGTAAATGCATTTTCAGCTCGCACTGTACACATTTGCTATGAGAGGCATTATCTCATAAGGGAAATATTGGACAATCAAATTAATGACTGCCCAGGCTTCAGGATGTCTTTTTACACTATATAAAGGTGGAAATTTACATTGGAAACGTTTACTTTAGCTGTTAATGAAGTTTCGTTTATTTAGTGCTGAAAATTCATTGTCTGCTGGCGCTGTACACTTTTTCTAAGTGTTGCAATATCTCATGAAGGAAATACTGGACAATCAAATTAATGACTTTCCAGGCTTCAGGATGCCTTTCTACACTATATAAAGGTGGAAATTTACATTGGAAACGTTTGGTTTAGCTGTTATAAAAGTTTGTTTTTTTAGTGCTGTAAATGCATTTTCAGCTCGCACTGTACACATTTGCTGTGAGGCATTATCTCATAAGGGAAATACTGGACAATCAAATTAATGACTTCCCAGGCTTCAGGATGCCTTTTTACACTCTATAAATGTGGAAATTTACATTGGAAACGTTTGGTTTAGCTGTTAATGAAGTTTCGTTTTTTTAGTGCTGAAAATTCATTGTCTGCTGGCGCTGTACACTTTTTCTAAGTGTTGCAATATCTCATGAAGGAAATACTGGACAATCAAATTAATGACTTTCCAGGCTTCAGGATGCCTTTCTACACTATATAAAGGTGGAAATTTACATTGGAAACGTTTGGTTTAGCTGTTATAAAAGTTTGGTTTTTTAGTGCTGTAAATGCATTTTCAGCTCGCGCTGTACACATTTGCTATGAGAGGCATTATCTCATAAGGGAAATATTGGACAATCAAATTAATGACTGCCCAGGCTTCAGGATGTGTTTTTACACTATATAAAGGTGGAAATTTACATTGGAAACGTTTGGTTTAGCTGTTATAAAAGTTTGTTTTTTTAGTGCTGTAAATGCATTTTCAGCTCGCACTGTACACATTTGCTATGAGAGGCATTATCTCATAAGGGAAATATTGGACAATCAAATTAATGACTGCCCAGGCTTCAGGATGTCTTTTTACACTATATAAAGGTGGAAATTTACATTGGAAACGTTTGGTTTAGCTGTTATAAAAGTTTGTTTTTTTAGTGCTGTAAATGCATTTTCAGCTCGCGCTGTACACATTTGCTATGAGAGGCATTATCTCATAAGGGAAATATTGGACAATCAAATTAATGACTGCCCAGGCTTCAGGATGTCTTTTTACACTATATAAATGTGGAAATTTACATTTGAAACGTTTGGTTTAGCTGTTATAAAAGTTTGGTTTTTTAGTGCTGAAAATGCATTTTCAGCTCGCGCTGTACACATTTGCTATGAGAGGCATTATCTCATAAGGGAAATATTGGACAATCAAATTAATGACTGCCCAGGCTTCAGGATGTCTTTTTACACTATATAAAGGTGGAAATTTACATTGGAAACGTTTAGTTTAGCTGTTAATGAAGTTTCGGTTTTTTAGTGCTGAAAATTCATTGTCTGCTGGCGCTGTACACTTTTTCTAAGTGTTGCAATATCTCATGAAGGAAATACTGGACAATCAAATTAATCACTTTCCAGGCTTCAGGATGCCTTTCTACACTATATAAAGGTGGAAATTTACATTGGAAACGTTTGGTTTAGCTGTTATAAAAGTTTGGTTTTTTAGTGCTGTAAATGCATTTTCAGCTCGCGCTGTACACATTTGCTATGTGAGGCATTAGCTCATAAGGGAAATACTGGACAATCAAATTAATGACTTCCCAGGCTTCAGGATGCCTTTTTACACTCTATAAATGTGGAAATTTACATTGGAAACGTTTGGTTTAGCTGTTAATGAAGTTTCGTTTTTTTAGTGCTGAAAATTCATTGTCTGCTGGCGCTGTACACTTTTTCTAAGTTTTGCAATATCTCATGTAGGAAATACTGGACAATCAAATTAATGACTTTCCAGGCTTCAGGATGCCTTTCTACACTATATAAAGGTGGAAATTTACATTGGAAACGTTTGGTTTAGCTGTTATAAAAGTTTGTTTTTTTAGTGCTGTAAATGCATTTTCAGCTCGCGCTGTACACATTTGCTATGTGAGGCATTATCTCATAAGGGAAATACTGGACAATCAAATTAATGACTGCCCAGGCTTCAGGATGTCTTTTTACACTATATAAAGGTGGAAATTTACATTGGAAACGTTTGGTTTAGCTGTTATAAAAGTTTGGTTTTTTTAGTGCTGAAAATTCATTGTCTGCTGGCGCTGTACACTTTTTCTAAGTGTTGCAATATCTCATGAAGGAAATACTGGACAATCAAATTAATGACTTTCCAGGCTCCAGGATGCCTTTCTACACTATATAAAGGTGGAAATTTACATTGGAAACGTTTGGTTTAGCTGTTATAAAAGTTTGGTTTTTTAGTGCTGTAAATGCATTTTCAGCTCGCGCTGTACACATTTGCTATGAGAGGCATTATCTCATAAGGGAAATATTGGACAATCAAATTAATGACTGCCCAGGCTTCAGGATGTCTTTTTACACTATATAAAGGTGGAAATTTACATTGGAAACGTTTAGTTTAGCTGTTAATGAAGTTTCGTTTTTTTAGTGCTGAAAATTCATTGTCTACTGGCGCTGTACACTTTTTCTAAGTGTTGCAATATCTCATGAAGGAAATACTGGACAATCAAATTAATGACTTTCCAGGCTTCAGGATGCCTTTCTACACTATATAAAGGTGGAAATTTACATTGGAAACGTTTGGTTTAGCTGTTATAAAAGTTTGGTTTTTTAGTGCTGTAAATGCATTTTCAGCTCGCGCTGTACACATTTGCTATGAGAGGCATTATCTCATAAGGGAAATATTGGACAATCAAATTAATGACTGCCCAGGCTTCAGGATGTCTTTTTACACTATATAAAGGTGGAAATTTACATTGGAAACGTTTGGTTTAGCTGTTATAAAAGTTTGGTTTTTTAGTGCTGAAAATGCATTTTCAGCTTGCACTGTACACATTTGCTATGTGAGGCATTATCTCATAAGGGAAATACTGGACAATCAAATTAATGACTTCCCAGGCTTCAGGATGCATTTTTACACTCTATAAATGTGGAAATTTACATTGGAAACGTTTGGTTTAGCTGTTAATGAAGTTTCGTTTTTTTAGTGCTGAAAATTCATTGTCTGCTGGCGCTGTACACCTTTTCTAAGTGTTGCAATATCTCATGAAGGAAATACTGGACAATCAAATTAATGACTTTCCAGGCTTCAGGATGCCTTTCTACACTATATAAAGGTGGAAATTTACATTGGAAACGTTTGGTTTAGCTGTTATAAAAGTTTGGGTTTTTAGTGCTGTAAATGCATTTTCAGCTCGCGCTGTACACATTTGCTATGAGAGGCATTATCTCATAAGGGAAATATTGGACAATCAAATTAATGACTGCCCAGGCTTCAGGATGTCTTTTTACACTATATAAAGGTGGAAATTTACATTGGAAACGTTTAGTTTAGCTGTTATAAAAGTTTGTTTTTTTAGTGCTGTAAATGCATTTTCAGCTCGCGCTGTACACATTTGCTATGAGAGGCATTATCTCATAAGGGAAATATTGGACAATCAAATTAATGACTGCCCAGGCTTCAGGATGTCTTTTTACACTATATAAAGGTGGAAATTTACATTGGAAACGTTTAGTTTAGCTGTTATAAAAGTTTGTTTTTTTAGTGCTGAAAATGCATTTTCAGCTCGCACTGTACACATTTGCTATGTGAGGCATTATCTCATAAGGGAAATACTGGACAATCAAATTAATGACTTCCCAGGCTTCAGGATGCCTTTTTACACTCTATAAATGTGGAAATTTACATTGGAAACGTTTGGTTTAGCTGTTAATGAAGTTTCGTTTTTTTAGTGCTGAAAATTCATTGTCTGCTGGCGCTGTACACTTTTTCTAAGTGTTGCAATATCTCATGAAGGAAATACTGGACAATAAAATTAATGACTTTCCAGGCTTCAGGATGCCTTTCTACACTATATAAAGGTGGAAATTTACATTGGAAACGTTTGGTTTAGCTGTTATAAAAGTTTGGTTTTTTAGTGCTGTAAATGCATTTTCAGCTCGCGCTGTACACATTTGCTATGAGAGGCATTATCTCATAAGGGAAATATTGGACAATCAAATTAATGACTGCCCAGGCTTCAGGATGTCTTTTTACACTATATAAAGGTGGAAATTTACATTGGAAACGTTTAGTTTAGCTGTTATAAAAGTTTGTTTTTTTAGTGCTGTAAATGCATTTTCAGCTCGCGCTGTACACATTTGCTATGTGAGGCATTATCTCATAAGGGAAATACTGGACAATCAAATTAATGACTGCCCAGGCTTCAGGATGTCTTTTTACACTATATAAAGGTGGAAATTTACATTGGAAACGTTTGGTTTAGCTGTTATAAAAGTTTGGTTTTTTAGTGCTGAAAATGCATTTTCAGCTCGCACTGTACACATTTGCTATGTGAGGCATTATCTCATAAGGGAAATACTGGACAATCAAATTAATGACTTCCCAGGCTTCAGGATGCCTTTTTACACTCTATAAATGTGGAAATTTACTTTGGAAACGTTTGGTTTAGCTGTTAATGAAGTTTCGTTTTTTTAGTGCTGAAAATTCATTGTCTGCTGGCGCTGTACACTTTTTCTAAGTGTTGCAATATCTCATGAAGGAAATACTGGACAATCAAATTAATGACTTTCCAGGCTTCAGGATGCCTTTCTACACTATATAAAGGTGGAAATTTACATGGGAAACGTTTGGTTTAGCTGTTATAAAAGTTTGTTTTTTTAGTGCTGTAAATGCATTTTCAGCTCGCGCTGTACACATTTGCTATGAAAGGCATTATCTCATAAGGGAAATATTGGACAATCAAATTAATGACTGCCCAGGCTTCAGGATGTCTTTTTACACTATATAAAGGTGGAAATTTACATTGGAAACGTTTAGTTTAGCTGTTATAAAAGTTTGTTTTTTTAGTGCTGTAAATGCATTTTCAGCTCGCGCTGTACACATTTGCTATGAGAGGCATTATCTCATAAGGGAAATATTGGACAATCAAATTAATGACTGCCCAGGCTTCAGGATGTCTTTTTACACTATATAAAGGTGGAAATTTACATTGGAAACGTTTAGTTTAGCTGTTATAAAAGTTTGTTTTTTTAGTGCTGAAAATGCATTTTCAGCTCGCACTGTACACATTTGCTATGTGAGGCATTATCTCAGAAGGGAAATACTGGACAATCAAATTAATGACTTCCCAGGCTTCAGGATGCCTTTTTACACTCTATAAATGTGGAAATTTACATTGGAAACGTTTGGTTTAGCTGTTAATGAAGTTTCGTTTTTTTAGTGCTGAAAATTCATTGTCTGCTGGCGCTGTACACTTTTTCTAAGTGTTGCAATATCTCATGAAGGAAATACTGGACAATCAAATTAATGACTTTCCAGGCTTCAGGATGCCTTTCTACACTATATAAAGGTGGAAATTTACATTGGAAACGTTTGGTTTAGCTGTTATAAAAGTTTGGTTTTTTAGTGCTGTAAATGCATTTTCAGCTCGCGCTGTACACATTTGCTATGAGAGGCATTATCTCATAAGGGAAATATTGGACAATCAAATTAATGACTGCCCAGGCTTCAGAATGTCTTTTTACACTATATAAAGGTGGAAATTTACATTGGAAACGTTTAGTTTAGCTGTTAATGAAGTTTCGTTTTTTTAGTGCTGAAAATTCATTGTCTGCTGGCGCTGTACACTTTTTCTAAGTGTTGCAATATCTCATGAAGGAAATACTGGACAATGAAATTAATGACTTTCCAGGCTTCAGGATGCCTTTCTACACTATATAAAGGTAGAAATTTACATTGGAAACGTTTGGTTTAGCTGTTATAAAAGTTTGGTTTTTTAGTGCTGTAAATGCATTTTCAGCTCGCGCTGTACACATTTGCTATGAGAGGCATTATCTCATAAGGGAAATATTGGACAATCAAATTAATGACTGCGCAGGCTTCAGGATGTCTTTTTACACTATATAAAGGTGGAAATTTACATTGGAAACGTTTGGTTTAGCTGTTATAAAAGTTTGTTTTTTTAGTGCTGTAAATGCATTTTCAGCTCGCGCTGTACACATTTGCTATGAGAGGCATTATCTCATAAGGGAAATATTGGACAATCAAATTAATGGCTGCCCGGGCTTCAGGATGTCTTTTTACACTATATAAAGGTGGAAATTTACATTGGAAACGTTTAGTTTAGCTGTTAATGAAGTTTCGTTTTTTTAGTGCTGAAAATTCATTGTCTGCTGGCGCTGTACACTTTTTCTAAATGTTGCAATATCTCATGAAGGAAATACTGGACAATCAAATTAATGACTTTCCAGGCTTCAGGATGCCTTTCTACACTATATAAAGGTGGAAATTTACATTGGAAACGTTTGGTTTAGCTGTTATAAAAGTTTGGTTTTTTTAGTGCTGTAAATGCATTTTCAGCTCGCGCTGTACACATTTGCTATGAGAGGCATTATCTCATAAGGGAAATATTGGACAATCAAATTAATGACTGCCCAGGCTTCAGGATGTCTTTTTACACTATATAAAGGTGGAAATTTACATTGGAAACGTTTGGTTTAGGTGTTATATAAGTTTGGTTTTTTAGTGCTGAAAATGCATTTTCAGCTCGCACTGTACACATTTGCTATGTGAGGCATTATCTCATAAGGGAAATACTGGACAATCAAATTAATGACTTCCCAGGCTTCAGGATGCCTTTTTACACTCTATAAATGTGGAAATTTACATTGGAAACGTTTGGTTTAGCTGTTAATGAAGTTTCGTTTTTTTAGTGCTGAAAATTCATTGTCTGCTGGCGCTGTACACTTTTTCTAAGTGTTGCAATATCTCATGAAGGAAATACTGGACAATCAAATTAATGACTTTCCAGGCTTCAGGATGCCTTTCTACACTATATAAAGGTGGAAATTTACATTGGAAACGTTTGGTTTAGCTGTTATAAAAGTTTGGTTTTTTAGTGCTGTAAATGCATTTTCAGCTCGCGCTGTACACATTTGCTATGAGAGGCATTATCTCATAAGGGAAATATTGGACAATCAAATTAATGACTGCCCAGGCTTCAGGATGTCTTTTTACACTATATAAAGGTGGAAATTTACATTGGAAACGTTTGGTTTAGCTGTTATAAAAGTTTGTTTTTTTAGTGCTGTAAATGCATTTTCAGCTCGCACTGTACACATTTGCTATGAGAGGCATTATCTCATAAGGGAAATATTGGACAATCAAATTAATGACTGCCCAGGCTTCAGGATGTCTTTTTACACTATATAAAGGTGGAAATTTACATTGGAAACGTTTACTTTAGCTGTTAATGAAGTTTCGTTTATTTAGTGCTGAAAATTCATTGTCTGCTGGCGCTGTACACTTTTTCTAAGTGTTGCAATATCTCATGAAGGAAATACTGGACAATCAAATTAATGACTTTCCAGGCTTCAGGATGCCTTTCTACACTATATAAAGGTGGAAATTTACATTGGAAACGTTTGGTTTAGCTGTTATAAAAGTTTGTTTTTTTAGTGCTGTAAATGCATTTTCAGCTCGCACTGTACACATTTGCTGTGAGGCATTATCTCATAAGGGAAATACTGGACAATCAAATTAATGACTTCCCAGGCTTCAGGATGCCTTTTTACACTCTATAAATGTGGAAATTTACATTGGAAACGTTTGGTTTAGCTGTTAATGAAGTTTCGTTTTTTTAGTGCTGAAAATTCATTGTCTGCTGGCGCTGTACACTTTTTCTAAGTGTTGCAATATCTCATGAAGGAAATACTGGACAATCAAATTAATGACTTTCCAGGCTTCAGGATGCCTTTCTACACTATATAAAGGTGGAAATTTACATTGGAAACGTTTGGTTTAGCTGTTATAAAAGTTTGGTTTTTTAGTGCTGTAAATGCATTTTCAGCTCGCGCTGTACACATTTGCTATGAGAGGCATTATCTCATAAGGGAAATATTGGACAATCAAATTAATGACTGCCCAGGCTTCAGGATGTCTTTTTACACTATATAAAGGTGGAAATTTACATTGGAAACGTTTGGTTTAGCTGTTATAAAAGTTTGTTTTTTTAGTGCTGTAAATGCATTTTCAGCTCGCACTGTACACATTTGCTATGAGAGGCATTATCTCATAAGGGAAATATTGGACAATCAAATTAATGACTGCCCAGGCTTCAGGATGTCTTTTTACACTATATAAAGGTGGAAATTTACATTGGAAACGTTTGGTTTAGCTGTTATAAAAGTTTGTTTTTTTAGTGCTGTAAATGCATTTTCAGCTCGCACTGTACACATTTGCTATGAGAGGCATTATCTCATAAGGGAAATATTGGACAATCAAATTAATGACTGCCCAGGCTTCAGGATGTCTTTTTACACTATATAAATGTGGAAATTTACATTTGAAACGTTTGGTTTAGCTGTTATAAAAGTTTGGTTTTTTAGTGCTGAAAATGCATTTTCAGCTCGCGCTGTACACATTTGCTATGAGAGGCATTATCTCATAAGGGAAATATTGGACAATCAAATTAATGACTGCCCAGGCTTCAGGATGTCTTTTTACACTATATAAAGGTGGAAATTTACATTGGAAACGTTTGGTTTAGCTGTTATAAAAGTTTGGTTTTTTAGTGCTGTAAATGCATTTTCAGCTCGCGCTGTACACATTTGCTATGAGAGGCATTATCTCATAAGGGAAATATTGGACAATCAAATTAATGACTGCCCAGGTTTCAGGATGTCTTTTTACACTATATAAAGGTGGAAATTTACATTGGAAACGTTTGGTTTAGGTGTTATATAAGTTTGGTTTTTTAGTGCTGAAAATGCATTTTCAGCTCGCACTGTACACATTTGCTATGTGAGGCATTATCTCATAAGGGAAATACTGGACAATCAAATTAATGACTTCCCAGGCTTCAGGATGCCTTTTTACACTCTATAAATGTGGAAATTTACATTGGAAACGTTTGGTTTAGCTGTTAATGAAGTTTCGTTTTTTTAGTGCTGAAAATTCATTGTCTGCTGGCGCTGTACACTTTTTCTAAGTTTTGCAATATCTCATGTAGGAAATACTGGACAATCAAATTAATGACTTTCCAGGCTTCAGGATGCCTTTCTACACTATATAAAGGTGGAAATTTACATTGGAAACGTTTGGTTTAGCTGTTATAAAAGTTTGTTTTTTTAGTGCTGTAAATGCATTTTCAGCTCGCGCTGTACACATTTGCTATGTGAGGCATTATCTCATAAGGGAAATACTGGACAATCAAATTAATGACTGCCCAGGCTTCAGGATGTCTTTTTACACTATATAAAGGTGGAAATTTACATTGGAAACGTTTGGTTTAGCTGTTATAAAAGTTTGGTTTTTTTAGTGCTGAAAATTCATTGTCTGCTGGCGCTGTACACTTTTTCTAAGTGTTGCAATATCTCATGAAGGAAATACTGGACAATCAAATTAATGACTTTCCAGGCTCCAGGATGCCTTTCTACACTATATAAAGGTGGAAATTTACATTGGAAACGTTTGGTTTAGCTGTTATAAAAGTTTGGTTTTTTAGTGCTGTAAATGCATTTTCAGCTCGCGCTGTACACATTTGCTATGAGAGGCATTATCTCATAAGGGAAATATTGGACAATCAAATTAATGACTGCCCAGGCTTCAGGATGTCTTTTTACACTATATAAAGGTGGAAATTTACATTGGAAACGTTTAGTTTAGCTGTTAATGAAGTTTCGTTTTTTTAGTGCTGAAAATTCATTGTCTACTGGCGCTGTACACTTTTTCTAAGTGTTGCAATATCTCATAAGGGAAATACTGGACAATCAAATTAATGACTGCCCAGGCTTCAGGATGTCTTTTTACACTATATAAAGGTGGAAATTTACATTGGAAACGTTTGGTTTAGCTGTTATAAAAGTTTGGTTTTTTTAGTGCTGAAAATTCATTGTCTGCTGGCGCTGTACACTTTTTCTAAGTGTTGCAATATCTCATGAAGGAAATACTGGACAATCAAATTAATGACTTTCCAGGCTCCAGGATGCCTTTCTACACTATATAAAGGTGGAAATTTACATTGGAAACGTTTGGTTTAGCTGTTATAAAAGTTTGGTTTTTTAGTGCTGTAAATGCATTTTCAGCTCGCGCTGTACACATTTGCTATGAGAGGCATTATCTCATAAGGGAAATATTGGACAATCAAATTAATGACTGCCCAGGCTTCAGGATGTCTTTTTACACTATATAAAGGTGGAAATTTACATTGGAAACGTTTGGTTTAGCTGTTATAAAAGTTTGGTTTTTTAGTGCTGAAAATGCATTTTCAGCTCGCACTGTACACATTTGCTATGTGAGGCATTATCTCATAAGGGAAATACTGGACAATCAAATTAATGACTTCCCAGGCTTCAGGATGCATTTTTACACTCTATAAATGTGGAAATTTACATTGGAAACGTTTGGTTTAGCTGTTATAAAAGTTTGTTTTTTTAGTGCTGTAAATGCATTTTCAGCTCGCGCTGTACACATTTGCTATGTGAGGCATTATCTCATAAGGGAAATACTGGACAATCAAATTAATGACTGCCCAGGCTTCAGGATGTCTTTTTACACTATATAAAGGTGGAAATTTACATTGGAAACGTTTGGTTTAGCTGTTATAAAAGTTTGGTTTTTTAGTGCTGAAAATGCATTTTCAGCTCGCACTGTACACATTTGCTATGTGAGGCATTATCTCATAAGGGAAATACTGGACAATCAAATTAATGACTGCCCAGGCTTCAGGATGTCTTTTTACACTATATAAAGGTGGAAATTTACATTGGAAACGTTTAGTTTAGCTGTTAATGAAGTTTCGTTTTTTTAGTGCTGGAAATTCATTGTCTGCTGGCGCTGTACACTTTTTCTAAGTGTTGCAATATCTCATGAAGGAAATACTGGACAATCAAATTAAAGACTTTCCAGGCTTCAGGATGCCTTTTTACACTATATAAAGGTGGAAATTTACATTGGAAACGTTTGGTTTAGCTGTTATAAAAGTTTGGTTTTTTAGTGCTGTAAATGCATTTTCAGCTCGCGCTGTACACATTTGCTATGAGAGGCATTATCTCATAAGGGAAATATTGGACAATCAAATTAATGACTGCCCAGGCTTCAGGATGTCTTTTTACACTATATAAAGGTGGAAATTTACATTGGAAACATTTAGTTTAGCTGTTAATGAAGTTTCGTTTTTTTAGTGCTGAAAATTCATTGTCTGCTGGCGCTGTACACTTTTTCTAAGTGTTGCAATATCTCATGAAGGAAATACTGGACAATCAAATTAATGACTTTCCAGGCTTCAGGATGCCTTTCTACACTATATAAAGGTGGAAATTTACATTGGAAACGTTTGGTTTAGCTGTTATAAAAGTTAGTTTTTTTAGTGCTGTAAATGCATTTTCAGCTCGCGCTGTACACATTTGCTATGAGAGGCATTATCTCATAAGGGAAATATTGGACAATCAAATTAATGACTGCCCAGGCTTCAGGATGTCTTTTTACACTATATAAAGGTGGAAATTTACATTGGAAACGTTTTTTAGCTGTTATAAAAGTTTGGTTTTTTAGTGCTGTAAATGCATTTTCAGCTCGCGCTGTACACATTTGCTATGAGAGGCATTATCTCATAAGGGAAATATTGGACCATCAAATTAATGACTGCCCAGGCTTCAGGATGTCTTTTTACACTATATAAAGGTGGAAATTTACATTGGAAACGTTTGGTTTAGCTGTTATAAAAGTTTGGTTTTTTAGTGCTGAAAATGCATTTTCAGCTCGCACTGTACACATTTGCTATGTGAGGCATTATCTCATAAGGGAAATACTGGACAATCAAATTAATGACTTCCCAGGCTTGAGGATGCCTTTTTACACTCTATAAATGTGGAAATTTACATTGGAAACGTTTGGTTTAGCTGTTAATGAAGTTTCGTTTTTTTAGTGCTGAAAATTCATTGTCTGCTGGCGCTGTACACTTTTTCTAAGTGTTGCAATATCTCATGAAGGAAATACTGGACAATCAAATTAATGACTTCCCAGGCTTCAGGATGCCTTTTTACACTCTATAAATGTGGAAATTTACATTGGAAACGTTTGGTTTAGCTGTTAATGAAGTTTCGTTTTTTTAGTGCTGAAAATTCATTGTCTGCTGGCGCTGTACACTTTTTCTAAGTTTTGCAATATCTCATGTAGGAAATACTGGACAATCAAATTAATGACTTTCCAGGCTTCAGGATGCCTTTCTACACTATATAAAGGTGGAAATTTACATTGGAAACGTTTGGTTTAGCTGTTATAAAAGTTTGTTTTTTTAGTGCTGTAAATGCATTTTCAGCTCGCGCTGTACACATTTGCTATGTGAGGCATTATCTCATAAGGGAAATACTGGACAATCAAATTAATGACTGCCCAGGCTTCAGGATGTCTTTTTACACTATATAAAGGTGGAAATTTACATTGGAAACGTTTGGTTTAGCTGTTATAAAAGTTTGGTTTTTTTAGTGCTGAAAATTCATTGTCTGCTGGCGCTGTACACTTTTTCTAAGTGTTGCAATATCTCATGAAGGAAATACTGGACAATCAAATTAATGACTTTCCAGGCTCCAGGATGCCTTTCTACACTATATAAAGGTGGAAATTTACATTGGAAACGTTTGGTTTAGCTGTTATAAAAGTTTGGTTTTTTAGTGCTGCAAATGCATTTTCAGCTCGCGCTGTACACATTTGCTATGAGAGGCATTATCTCATAAGGGAAATATTGGACAATCAAATTAATGACTGCCCAGGCTTCAGGATGTCTTTTTACACTATATAAAGGTGGAAATTTACATTGGAAACGTTTAGTTTGGCTGTTAATGAAGTTTCGTTTTTTTAGTGCTGAAAATTCATTGTCTACTGGCGCTGTACACTTTTTCTAAGTGTTGCAATATCTCATGAAGGAAATACTGGACAATCAAATTAATGACTTTCCAGGCTTCAGGATGCCTTTCTACACTATATAAAGGTGGAAATTTACATTGGAAACGTTTGGTTTAGCTGTTATAAAAGTTTGGTTTTTTAGTGCTGTAAATGCATTTTCAGCTCGCGCTGTACACATTTGCTATGAGAGGCATTATCTCATAAGGGAAATATTGGACAATCAAATTAATGACTGCTCAGGCTTCAGGATGTCTTTTTACACTATATAAAGGTGGAAATTTACATTGGAAACGTTTGGTTTAGCTGTTATAAAAGTTTGGTTTTTTAGTGCTGAAAATGCATTTTCAGCTCGCACTGTACACATTTGCTATGTGAGGCATTATCTCATAAGGGAAATACTGGACAATCAAATTAATGACTTCCCAGGCTTCAGGATGCATTTTTACACTCTATAAATGTGGAAATTTACATTGGAAACGTTTGGTTTAGCTGTTATAAAAGTTTGTTTTTTTAGTGCTGTAAATGCATTTTCAGCTCGCGCTGTACACATTTGCTATGTGAGGCATTATCTCATAAGGGAAATACTGGACAATCAAATTAATGACTGCCCAGGCTTCAGGATGTCTTTTTACACTATATAAAGGTGGAAATTTACATTGGAAACGTTTAGTTTAGCTGTTAATGAAGTTTCGTTTTTTTAGTGCTGGAAATTCATTGTCTGCTGGCGCTGTACACTTTTTCTAAGTGTTGCAATATCTCATGAAGGAAATACTGGACAATCAAATTAAAGACTTTCCAGGCTTCAGGATGCCTTTTTACACTATATAAAGGTGGAAATTTACATTGGAAACGTTTGGTTTAGCTGTTATAAAAGTTTGGTTTTTTAGTGCTGTAAATGCATTTTCAGCTCGCGCTGTACACATTTGCTATGAGAGGCATTATCTCATAAGGGAAATATTGGACAATCAAATTAATGACTGCCCAGGCTTCAGGATGTCTTTTTACACTATATAAAGGTGGAAATTTACATTGGAAACATTTAGTTTAGCTGTTAATGAAGTTTCGTTTTTTTAGTGCTGAAAATTCATTGTCTGCTGGCGCTGTACACTTTTTCTAAGTGTTGCAATATCTCATGAAGGAAATACTGGACAATCAAATTAATGACTTTCCAGGCTTCAGGATGCCTTTCTACACTATATAAAGGTGGAAATTTACATTGGAAACGTTTGGTTTAGCTGTTATAAAAGTTAGTTTTTTTAGTGCTGTAAATGCATTTTCAGCTCGCGCTGTACACATTTGCTATGAGAGGCATTATCTCATAAGGGAAATATTGGACAATCAAATTAATGACTGCCCAGGCTTCAGGATGTCTTTTTACACTATATAAAGGTGGAAATTTACATTGGAAACGTTTTTTAGCTGTTATAAAAGTTTGGTTTTTTAGTGCTGTAAATGCATTTTCAGCTCGCGCTGTACACATTTGCTATGAGAGGCATTATCTCATAAGGGAAATATTGGACCATCAAATTAATGACTGCCCAGGCTTCAGGATGTCTTTTTACACTATATAAAGGTGGAAATTTACATTGGAAACGTTTGGTTTAGCTGTTATAAAAGTTTGGTTTTTTAGTGCTGAAAATGCATTTTCAGCTCGCACTGTACACATTTGCTATGTGAGGCATTATCTCATAAGGGAAATACTGGACAATCAAATTAATGACTTCCCAGGCTTGAGGATGCCTTTTTACACTCTATAAATGTGGAAATTTACATTGGAAACGTTTGGTTTAGCTGTTAATGAAGTTTCGTTTTTTTAGTGCTGAAAATTCATTGTCTGCTGGCGCTGTACACTTTTTCTAAGTGTTGCAATATCTCATGAAGGAAATACTGGACAATCAAATTAATGACTTCCCAGGCTTCAGGATGCCTTTTTACACTCTATAAATGTGGAAATTTACATTGGAAACGTTTGGTTTAGCTGTTAATGAAGTTTCGTTTTTTTAGTGCTGAAAATTCATTGTCTGCTGGCGCTGTACACTTTTTCTAAGTTTTGCAATATCTCATGTAGGAAATACTGGACAATCAAATTAATGACTTTCCAGGCTTCAGGATGCCTTTCTACACTATATAAAGGTGGAAATTTACATTGGAAACGTTTGGTTTAGCTGTTATAAAAGTTTGTTTTTTTAGTGCTGTAAATGCATTTTCAGCTCGCGCTGTACACATTTGCTATGTGAGGCATTATCTCATAAGGGAAATACTGGACAATCAAATTAATGACTGCCCAGGCTTCAGGATGTCTTTTTACACTATATAAAGGTGGAAATTTACATTGGAAACGTTTGGTTTAGCTGTTATAAAAGTTTGGTTTTTTTAGTGCTGAAAATTCATTGTCTGCTGGCGCTGTACACTTTTTCTAAGTGTTGCAATATCTCATGAAGGAAATACTGGACAATCAAATTAATGACTTTCCAGGCTCCAGGATGCCTTTCTACACTATATAAAGGTGGAAATTTACATTGGAAACGTTTGGTTTAGCTGTTATAAAAGTTTGGTTTTTTAGTGCTGTAAATGCATTTTCAGCTCGCGCTGTACACATTTGCTATGAGAGGCATTATCTCATAAGGGAAATACTGGACAATCAAATTAATGACTTTCCAGGCTCCAGGATGCCTTTCTACACTATATAAAGGTGGAAATTTACATTGGAAACGTTTGGTTTAGCTGTTATAAAAGTTTGGTTTTTTAGTGCTGTAAATGCATTTTCAGCTCGCGCTGTACACATTTGCTATGAGAGGCATTATCTCATAAGGGAAATATTGGACAATCAAATTAATGACTGCTCAGGCTTCAGGATGTCTTTTTACACTATATAAAGGTGGAAATTTACATTGGAAACGTTTGGTTTAGCTGTTATAAAAGTTTGGTTTTTTAGTGCTGAAAATGCATTTTCAGCTCGCACTGTACACATTTGCTATGTGAGGCATTATCTCATAAGGGAAATACTGGACAATCAAATTAATGACTTCCCAGGCTTCAGGATGCATTTTTACACTCTATAAATGTGGAAATTTACATTGGAAACGTTTGGTTTAGCTGTTATAAAAGTTTGTTTTTTTAGTGCTGTAAATGCATTTTCAGCTCGCGCTGTACACATTTGCTATGTGAGGCATTATCTCATAAGGGAAATACTGGACAATCAAATTAATGACTGCCCAGGCTTCAGGATGTCTTTTTACACTATATAAAGGTGGAAATTTACATTGGAAACGTTTGGTTTAGCTGTTATAAAAGTTTGGTTTTTTAGTGCTGAAAATGCATTTTCAGCTCGCACTGTACACATTTGCTATGAGAGGCATTATCTCATAAGGGAAATATTGGACAATCAAATTAATGACTGCCCAGGCTTCAGGATGTCTTTTTACACTATATAAAGGTGGAAATTTACATTGGAAACGTTTGGTTTAGCTGTTATAAAAGTTTGGTTTTTTAGTGCTGAAAATGCATTTTCAGCTCGCACTGTACACATTTGCTATGTGAGGCATTATCTCATAAGGGAAATACTGGACAATCAAATTAATGACTTCCCAGGCTTCAGGATGCCTTTTTACACTCTATAAATGTGGAAATTTACATTGGAAACGTTTGGTTTAGCTGTTAATGAAGTTTCGTTTTTTTAGTGCTGAAAATTCATTGTCTGCTGGCGCTGTACACTTTTTCTAAGTGTTGCAATTTCTCATGAAGGAAATACTGGACAATCAATTTAATGACTTTCCAGGCTTCAGGATGCCTTTCTACACTATATAAAGGTGGAAATTTACATTGGAAACGTTTGGTTTAGCTGTTATAAAAGTTTGGTTTTTTAGTGCTGAAAATGCATTTTCAGCTCGCACTGTACACATTTGCTATGTGAGGCATTATCTCATAAGGGAAATACTGGACAATCAAATTAATGACTTCCCAGGCTTGAGGATGCCTTTTTACACTCTATAAATGTGGAAATTTACATTGGAAACGTTTGGTTTAGCTGTTAATGAAGTTTCGTTTTTTTAGTGCTGAAAATTCATTGTCTGCTGGCGCTGTACACTTTTTCTAAGTGTTGCAATATCTCATGAAGGAAATACTGGACAATCAAATTAATGACTTCCCAGGCTTCAGGATGCCTTTTTACACTCTATAAATGTGGAAATTTACATTGGAAACGTTTGGTTTAGCTGTTAATGAAGTTTCGTTTTTTTAGTGCTGAAAATTCATTGTCTGCTGGCGCTGTACACTTTTTCTAAGTTTTGCAATATCTCATGTAGGAAATACTGGACAATCAAATTAATGACTTTCCAGGCTTCAGGATGCCTTTCTACACTATATAAAGGTGGAAATTTACATTGGAAACGTTTGGTTTAGCTGTTATAAAAGTTTGTTTTTTTAGTGCTGTAAATGCATTTTCAGCTCGCGCTGTACACATTTGCTATGTGAGGCATTATCTCATAAGGGAAATACTGGACAATCAAATTAATGACTGCCCAGGCTTCAGGATGTCTTTTTACACTATATAAAGGTGGAAATTTACATTGGAAACGTTTGGTTTAGCTGTTATAAAAGTTTGGTTTTTTTAGTGCTGAAAATTCATTGTCTGCTGGCGCTGTACACTTTTTCTAAGTGTTGCAATATCTCATGAAGGAAATACTGGACAATCAAATTAATGACTTTCCAGGCTCCAGGATGCCTTTCTACACTATATAAAGGTGGAAATTTACATTGGAAACGTTTGGTTTAGCTGTTATAAAAGTTTGGTTTTTTAGTGCTGTAAATGCATTTTCAGCTCGCGCTGTACACATTTGCTATGAGAGGCATTATCTCATAAGGGAAATACTGGACAATCAAATTAATGACTTTCCAGGCTCCAGGATGCCTTTCTACACTATATAAAGGTGGAAATTTACATTGGAAACGTTTGGTTTAGCTGTTATAAAAGTTTGGTTTTTTAGTGCTGTAAATGCATTTTCAGCTCGCGCTGTACACATTTGCTATGAGAGGCATTATCTCATAAGGGAAATATTGGACAATCAAATTAATGACTGCTCAGGCTTCAGGATGTCTTTTTACACTATATAAAGGTGGAAATTTACATTGGAAACGTTTGGTTTAGCTGTTATAAAAGTTTGGTTTTTTAGTGCTGAAAATGCATTTTCAGCTCGCACTGTACACATTTGCTATGTGAGGCATTATCTCATAAGGGAAATACTGGACAATCAAATTAATGACTTCCCAGGCTTCAGGATGCATTTTTACACTCTATAAATGTGGAAATTTACATTGGAAACGTTTGGTTTAGCTGTTATAAAAGTTTGTTTTTTTAGTGCTGTAAATGCATTTTCAGCTCGCGCTGTACACATTTGCTATGTGAGGCATTATCTCATAAGGGAAATACTGGACAATCAAATTAATGACTGCCCAGGCTTCAGGATGTCTTTTTACACTATATAAAGGTGGAAATTTACATTGGAAACGTTTGGTTTAGCTGTTATAAAAGTTTGGTTTTTTAGTGCTGAAAATGCATTTTCAGCTCGCACTGTACACATTTGCTATGTGAGGCATTATCTCATAAGGGAAATACTGGACAATCAAATTAATGACTGCCCAGGCTTCAGGATGTCTTTTTACACTATATAAAGGTGGAAATTTACATTGGAAACGTTTAGTTTAGCTGTTAATGAAGTTTCGTTTTTTTAGTGCTGGAAATTCATTGTCTGCTGGCGCTGTACACTTTTTCTAAGTGTTGCAATATCTCATGAAGGAAATACTGGACAATCAAATTAAAGACTTTCCAGGCTTCAGGATGCCTTTCTACACTATATAAAGGTGGAAATTTACATTGGAAACGTTTGGTTTAGCTGTTATAAAAGTTTGGTTTTTTAGTGCTGTAAATGCATTTTCAGCTCGCGCTGTACACATTTGCTATGAGAGGCATTATCTCATAAGGGAAATATTGGACAATCAAATTAATGACTGCTCAGGCTTCAGGATGTCTTTTTACACTATATAAAGGTGGAAATTTACATTGGAAACGTTTGGTTTAGCTGTTATAAAAGTTTGGTTTTTTAGTGCTGAAAATGCATTTTCAGCTCGCACTGTACACATTTGCTATGTGAGGCATTATCTCATAAGGGAAATACTGGACAATCAAATTAATGACTTCCCAGGCTTCAGGATGCATTTTTACACTCTATAAATGTGGAAATTTACATTGGAAACGTTTGGTTTAGCTGTTATAAAAGTTTGTTTTTTTAGTGCTGTAAATGCATTTTCAGCTCGCGCTGTACACATTTGCTATGTGAGGCATTATCTCATAAGGGAAATACTGGACAATCAAATTAATGACTGCCCAGGCTTCAGGATGTCTTTTTACACTATATAAAGGTGGAAATTTACATTGGAAACGTTTGGTTTAGCTGTTATAAAAGTTTGGTTTTTTAGTGCTGAAAATGCATTTTCAGCTCGCACTGTACACATTTGCTATGTGAGGCATTATCTCATAAGGGAAATACTGGACAATCAAATTAATGACTGCCCAGGCTTCAGGATGTCTTTTTACACTATATAAAGGTGGAAATTTACATTGGAAACGTTTAGTTTAGCTGTTAATGAAGTTTCGTTTTTTTAGTGCTGGAAATTCATTGTCTGCTGGCGCTGTACACTTTTTCTAAGTGTTGCAATATCTCATGAAGGAAATACTGGACAATCAAATTAAAGACTTTCCAGGCTTCAGGATGCCTTTTTACACTATATAAAGGTGGAAATTTACATTGGAAACGTTTGGTTTAGCTGTTATAAAAGTTTGGTTTTTTAGTGCTGTAAATGCATTTTCAGCTCGCGCTGTACACATTTGCTATGAGAGGCATTATCTCATAAGGGAAATATTGGACAATCAAATTAATGACTGCCCAGGCTTCAGGATGTCTTTTTACACTATATAAAGGTGGAAATTTACATTGGAAACATTTAGTTTAGCTGTTAATGAAGTTTCGTTTTTTTAGTGCTGAAAATTCATTGTCTGCTGGCGCTGTACACTTTTTCTAAGTGTTGCAATATCTCATGAAGGAAATACTGGACAATCAAATTAATGACTTTCCAGGCTTCAGGATGCCTTTCTACACTATATAAAGGTGGAAATTTACATTGGAAACGTTTGGTTTAGCTGTTATAAAAGTTTGTTTTTTTAGTGCTGTAAATGCATTTTCAGCTCGCGCTGTACACATTTGCTATGAGAGGCATTATCTCATAAGGGAAATATTGGACAATCAAATTAATGACTGCCCAGGCTTCAGGATGTCTTTTTACACTATATAAAGGTGGAAATTTACATTGGAAACGTTTGGTTTAGCTGTTATAAAAGTTTGGTTTTTTAGTGCTGTAAATGCATTTTCAGCTCGCGCTGTACACATTTGCTATGAGAGGCATTATCTCATAAGGGAAATATTGGACCATCAAATTAATGACTGCCCAGGCTTCAGGATGTCTTTTTACACTATATAAAGGTGGAAATTTACATTGGAAACGTTTGGTTTAGCTGTTATAAAAGTTTGGTTTTTTAGTGCTGAAAATGCATTTTCAGCTCGCACTGTACACATTTGCTATGTGAGGCATTATCTCATAAGGGAAATACTGGACAATCAAATTAATGACTTCCCAGGCTTCAGGATGCATTTTTACACTCTATAAATGTGGAAATTTACATTGGAAACGTTTGGTTTAGCTGTTATAAAAGTTTGTTTTTTTAGTGCTGTAAATGCATTTTCAGCTCGCGCTGTACACATTTGCTATGTGAGGCATTATCTCATAAGGGAAATACTGGACAATCAAATTAATGACTGCCCAGGCTTCAGGATGTCTTTTTACACTATATAAAGGTGGAAATTTACATTGGAAACGTTTGGTTTAGCTGTTATAAAAGTTTGGTTTTTTAGTGCTGAAAATGCATTTTCAGCTCGCACTGTACACATTTGCTATGTGAGGCATTATCTCATAAGGGAAATACTGGACAATCAAATTAATGACTTCCCAGGCTTCAGGATGCCTTTTTACACTCTATAAATGTGGAAATTTACATTGGAAACGTTTGGTTTAGCTGTTAATGAAGTTTCGTTTTTTTAGTGCTGAAAATTCATTGTCTGCTGGCGCTGTACACTTTTTCTAAGTGTTGCAATATCTCATGAAGGAAATACTGGACAATCAAATTAATGACTTTCCAGGCTTCAGGATGCCTTTCTACACTATATAAAGGTGGAAATTTACATTGGAAACGTTTGGTTTAGCTGTTAATGAAGTTTCGTTTTTTTAGTGCTGAAAATTCATTGTCTGCTGGCGCTGTACACTTTTTCTAAGTGTTGCAATATCTCATGAAGGAAATACTGGACAATCAAATTAATGACTTTCCAGGCTTCAGGGTGCCTTTCTACACTATATAAAGGTGGAAATTTACATTGGAAACGTTTGGTTTAGCTGTTATAAAAGTTTGGTTTTTTTAGTGCTGTAAATGCATTTTCAGCTCGCGCTGTACACATTTGCTATGAGAGGCATTATCTCATAAGGGAAATATTGGACAATCAAATTAATGACTGCCCAGGCTTCAGGATGTCTTTTTACACTATATAAAGGTGGAAATTTACATTGGAAACGTTTAGTTTAGCTGTTAATGAAGTTTCGTTTTTTTAGTGCTGAAAATTCATTGTCTACTGGCGCTGTACACTTTTTCTAAGTGTTGCAATATCTCATGAAGGAAATACTGGACAATCAAATTAATGACTTTCCACGCTTCAGGATGCCTTTCTACACTATATAAAGGTGGAAATTTACATTGGAAACGTTTGGTTTAGCTTTTATAAAAGTTTGGTTTTTTAGTGCTGTAAATGCATTTTCAGCTCGCGCTGTACACATTTGCTATGAGAGGCATTATCTCATAAGGGAAATATTGGACAATCAAATTAATGACTGCCCAGGCTTCAGGATGTCTTTTTACACTATATAAAGGTGGAAATTTACATTGGAAACGTTTGGTTTAGCTGTTATAAAAGTTTGGTTTTTTAGTGCTGAAAATGCATTTTCAGCTCGCACTGTACACATTTGCTATGTGAGGCATTATCTCATAAGGGAAATACTGGACAATCAAATTAATGACTTCCCAGGCTTCAGGATGCATTTTTACACTCTATAAATGTGGAAATTTACATTGGAAACGTTTGGTTTAGCTGTTATAAAAGTTTGTTTTTTTAGTGCTGTAAATGCATTTTCAGCTCGCGCTGTACACATTTGCTATGTGAGGCATTATCTCATAAGGGAAATACTGGACAATCAAATTAATGACTGCCCAGGCTTCAGGATGTCTTTTTACACTATATAAAGGTGGAAATTTACATTGGAAACGTTTGGTTTAGCTGTTATAAAAGTTTGGTTTTTTAGTGCTGAAAATGCATTTTCAGCTCGCACTGTACACATTTGCTATGTGAGGCATTATCTCATAAGGGAAATACTGGACAATCAAATTAATGACTGCCCAGGCTTCAGGATGTCTTTTTACACTATATAAAGGTGGAAATTTACATTGGAAACGTTTAGTTTAGCTGTTAATGAAGTTTCGTTTTTTTAGTGCTGGAAATTCATTGTCTGCTGGCGCTGTACACTTTTTCTAAGTGTTGCAATATCTCATGAAGGAAATACTGGACAATCAAATTAAAGACTTTCCAGGCTTCAGGATGCCTTTTTACACTATATAAAGGTGGAAATTTACATTGGAAACGTTTGGTTTAGCTGTTATAAAAGTTTGGTTTTTTAGTGCTGTAAATGCATTTTCAGCTCGCGCTGTACACATTTGCTATGAGAGGCATTATCTCATAAGGGAAATATTGGACAATCAAATTAATGACTGCCCAGGCTTCAGGATGTCTTTTTACACTATATAAAGGTGGAAATTTACATTGGAAACATTTAGTTTAGCTGTTAATGAAGTTTCGTTTTTTTAGTGCTGAAAATTCATTGTCTGCTGGCGCTGTACACTTTTTCTAAGTGTTGCAATATCTCATGAAGGAAATACTGGACAATCAAATTAATGACTTTCCAGGCTTCAGGATGCCTTTCTACACTATATAAAGGTGGAAATTTACATTGGAAACGTTTGGTTTAGCTGTTATAAAAGTTTGTTTTTTTAGTGCTGTAAATGCATTTTCAGCTCGCGCTGTACACATTTGCTATGAGAGGCATTATCTCATAAGGGAAATATTGGACAATCAAATTAATGACTGCCCAGGCTTCAGGATGTCTTTTTACACTATATAAAGGTGGAAATTTACATTGGAAACGTTTGGTTTAGCTGTTATAAAAGTTTGGTTTTTTAGTGCTGTAAATGCATTTTCAGCTCGCGCTGTACACATTTGCTATGAGAGGCATTATCTCATAAGGGAAATATTGGACCATCAAATTAATGACTGCCCAGGCTTCAGGATGTCTTTTTACACTATATAAAGGTGGAAATTTACATTGGAAACGTTTGGTTTAGCTGTTATAAAAGTTTGGTTTTTTAGTGCTGAAAATGCATTTTCAGCTCGCACTGTACACATTTGCTATGTGAGGCATTATCTCATAAGGGAAATACTGGACAATCAAATTAATGACTTCCCAGGCTTCAGGATGCATTTTTACACTCTATAAATGTGGAAATTTACATTGGAAACGTTTGGTTTAGCTGTTATAAAAGTTTGTTTTTTTAGTGCTGTAAATGCATTTTCAGCTCGCGCTGTACACATTTGCTATGTGAGGCATTATCTCATAAGGGAAATACTGGACAATCAAATTAATGACTGCCCAGGCTTCAGGATGTCTTTTTACACTATATAAAGGTGGAAATTTACATTGGAAACGTTTGGTTTAGCTGTTATAAAAGTTTGGTTTTTTAGTGCTGAAAATGCATTTTCAGCTCGCACTGTACACATTTGCTATGTGAGGCATTATCTCATAAGGGAAATACTGGACAATCAAATTAATGACTTCCCAGGCTTCAGGATGCCTTTTTACACTCTATAAATGTGGAAATTTACATTGGAAACGTTTGGTTTAGCTGTTAATGAAGTTTCGTTTTTTTAGTGCTGAAAATTCATTGTCTGCTGGCGCTGTACACTTTTTCTAAGTGTTGCAATATCTCATGAAGGAAATACTGGACAATCAAATTAATGACTTTCCAGGCTTCAGGATGCCTTTCTACACTATATAAAGGTGGAAATTTACATTGGAAACGTTTGGTTTAGCTGTTAATGAAGTTTCGTTTTTTTAGTGCTGAAAATTCATTGTCTGCTGGCGCTGTACACTTTTTCTAAGTGTTGCAATATCTCATGAAGGAAATACTGGACAATCAAATTAATGACTTTCCAGGCTTCAGGGTGCCTTTCTACACTATATAAAGGTGGAAATTTACATTGGAAACGTTTGGTTTAGCTGTTATAAAAGTTTGGTTTTTTTAGTGCTGTAAATGCATTTTCAGCTCGCGCTGTACACATTTGCTATGAGAGGCATTATCTCATAAGGGAAATATTGGACAATCAAATTAATGACTGCCCAGGCTTCAGGATGTCTTTTTACACTATATAAAGGTGGAAATTTACATTGGAAACGTTTAGTTTAGCTGTTAATGAAGTTTCGTTTTTTTAGTGCTGAAAATTCATTGTCTACTGGCGCTGTACACTTTTTCTAAGTGTTGCAATATCTCATGAAGGAAATACTGGACAATCAAATTAATGACTTTCCACGCTTCAGGATGCCTTTCTACACTATATAAAGGTGGAAATTTACATTGGAAACGTTTGGTTTAGCTTTTATAAAAGTTTGGTTTTTTAGTGCTGTAAATGCATTTTCAGCTCGCGCTGTACACATTTGCTATGAGAGGCATTATCTCATAAGGGAAATATTGGACAATCAAATTAATGACTGCCCAGGCTTCAGGATGTCTTTTTACACTATATAAAGGAGGAAATTTACATTGGAAACGTTTGGTTTAGGTGTTATAAAAGTTTGGTTTTTTAGTGCTGAAAATGCATTTTCAGCTCGCGCTGTACACATTTGCTATGAGAGGCATTATCTCATAAAGGAAATATTGGACAATCGAATTAATGACTGCCCAGGCTTCAGGATGTCTTTTTACACTATATAAAGGTGGAAATTTACATTGGAAACGTTTGGTTTAGCTGTTATAAAAGTTTGGTTTTTTAGTGCTGAAAATGCATTTTCAGCTCGCACTGTACACATTTGCTATGTGAGGCATTATCTCATAAGGGAAATACTGGACAATCAAATTAATGACTTCCCAGGCTTCAGGATGCCTTTTTACACTATATAAAGGTGGAAATTTACATTGGAAAGTTTGGTTTAGCTGTTATAAAAGTTTGGTTTTTTAGTGCTGTAAATGCATTTTCAGCTCGCGCTGTATACATTTGCCTATGAGAGGCATTATCTCATAAAGGAAATATTGGACAATCGAATTAATGACTGCCCAGGCTTCAGGATGTCTTTTTACACTATATAAAGGTGGAAATTTACATTGGAAACGTTTGGTTTAGCTGTTATAAAAGTTTGGTTTTTTAGTGCTGAAAATGCATTTTCAGCTCGCACTGTACACATTTGCTATGTGAGGCATTATCTCATAAGGGAAATACTGGACAATCAAATTAATGACTTCCCAGGCTTCAGGATGCCTTTTTACACTCTATAAATGTGGAAATTTACATTGGAAACGTTTGGTTTAGCTGTTAATGAAGTTTCGTTTTTTTAGTGCTGAAAATTCATTGTCTGCTGGCGCTGTACACTTTTTCTAAGTGTTGCAATATCTCATGAAGGAAATACTGGACAATCAAATTAATGACTTTCCAGGCTTCAGGGTGCCTTTCTACACTATATAAAGGTGGAAATTTACATTGGAAACGTTTGGTTTAGCTGTTATAAAAGTTTGGTTTTTTTAGTGCTGTAAATGCATTTTCAGCTCGCGCTGTACACATTTGCTATGAGAGGCATTATCTCATAAGTGAAATATTGGACAATCAAATTAATGACTGCCCAGGCTTCAGGATGTCTTTTTACACTATATAAAGGTGGAAATTTACATTGGAAACGTTTAGTTTAGCTGTTAATGAAGTTTCGTTTTTTTAGTGCTGAAAATTCATTGTCTACTGGCGCTGTACACTTTTTCTAAGTGTTGCAATATCTCATGAAGGAAATACTGGACAATCAAATTAATGACTTTCCAGGCTTCAGGATGCCTTTCTACACTATATAAAGGTGGAAATTTACATTGGAAACGTTTGGTTTAGCTGTTATAAAAGTTTGGTTTTTTAGTGCTGTAAATGCATTTTCAGCTCGCGCTGTACACATTTGCTATGAGAGGCATTATCTCATAAGGGAAATATTGGACAATCAAATTAATGACTGCCCAGGCTTCAGGATGTCTTTTTACACTATATAAAGGTGGAAATTTACATTGGAAACGTTTGGTTTAGCTGTTATAAAAGTTTGGTTTTTTAGTGCTGAAAATGCATTTTCAGCTCGCACTGTACACATTTGCTATGTGAGGCATTATCTCATAAGGGAAATACTGGACAATCAAATTAATGACTTCCCAGGCTTCAGGATGCATTTTTACACTCTATAAATGTGGAAATTTACATTGGAAACGTTTGGTTTAGCTGTTATAAAAGTTTGTTTTTTTAGTGCTGTAAATGCATTTTCAGCTCGCGCTGTACACATTTGCTATGTGAGGCATTATCTCATAAGGGAAATACTGGACAATCAAATTAATGACTGCCCAGGCTTCAGGATGTCTTTTTACACTATATAAAGGTGGAAATTTACATTGGAAACGTTTGGTTTAGCTGTTATAAAAGTTTGGTTTTTTAGTGCTGAAAATGCATTTTCAGCTCGCACTGTACACATTTGCTATGTGAGGCATTATCTCATAAGGGAAATACTGGACAATCAAATTAATGACTTCCCAGGCTTCAGGATGCCTTTTTACACTCTATAAATGTGGAAATTTACATTGGAAACGTTTGGTTTAGCTGTTAATGAAGTTTCGTTTTTTTAGTGCTGAAAATTCATTGTCTGCTGGCGCTGTACACTTTTTCTAAGTGTTGCAATATCTCATGAAGGAAATACTGGACAATCAAATTAATGACTTTCCAGGCTTCAGGATGCCTTTCTACACTATATAAAGGTGGAAATTTACATTGGAAACGTTTGGTTTAGCTGTTATAAAAGTTTGGTTTTTTAGTGCTGTAAATGCATTTTCAGCTCGCGCTGTACACATTTGCTATGAGAGGCATTATCTCATAAGGGAAATATTGGACAATCAAATTAATGACTGCCCAGGCTTCAGGATGTCTTTTTACACTATATAAAGGTGGAAATTTACATTGGAAACGTTTAGTTTAGCTGTTAATGAAGTTTCGTTTTTTTAGTGCTGGAAATTCATTGTCTGCTGGCGCTGTACACTTTTTCTAAGTGTTGCAATATCTCATGAAGGAAATACTGGACAATCAAATTAAAGACTTTCCAGGCTTCAGGATGCCTTTTTACACTATATAAAGGTGGAAATTTACATTGGAAACGTTTGGTTTAGCTGTTATAAAAGTTTGGTTTTTTAGTGCTGTAAATGCATTTTCAGCTCGCGCTGTACACATTTGCTATGAGAGGCATTATCTCATAAGGGAAATATTGGACAATCAAATTAATGACTGCCCAGGCTTCAGGATGTCTTTTTACACTATATAAAGGTGGAAATTTACATTGGAAACGTTTGGTTTAGCTGTTATAAAAGTTTGGTTTTTTAGTGCTGTAAATGCATTTTCAGCTCGCGCTGTACACATTTGCTATGAGAGGCATTATCTCATAAGGGAAATATTGGACAATCAAATTAATGGCTGCCCGGGCTTCAGGATGTCTTTTTACACTATATAAAGGTGGAAATTTACATTGGAAACGTTTAGTTTAGCTGTTAATGAAGTTTCGTTTTTTTAGTGCTGAAAATTCATTGTCTGCTGGCGCTGTACACTTTTTCTAAATGTTGCAATATCTCATGAAGGAAATACTGGACAATCAAATTAATGACTTTCCAGGCTTCAGGATGCCTTTCTACACTATATAAAGGTGGAAATTTACATTGGAAACGTTTGGTTTAGCTTTTATAAAAGTTTGGTTTTTTAGTGCTGTAAATGCATTTTCAGCTCGCGCTGTACACATTTGCTATGAGAGGCATTATCTCATAAGGGAAATATTGGACAATCAAATTAATGACTGCCCAGGCTTCAGGATGTCTTTTTACACTATATAAAGGAGGAAATTTACATTGGAAACGTTTGGTTTAGGTGTTATAAAAGTTTGGTTTTTTAGTGCTGAAAATGCATTTTCAGCTCGCGCTGTACACATTTGCTATGAGAGGCATTATCTCATAAAGGAAATATTGGACAATCGAATTAATGACTGCCCAGGCTTCAGGATGTCTTTTTACACTATATAAAGGTGGAAATTTACATTGGAAACGTTTGGTTTAGCTGTTATAAAAGTTTGGTTTTTTAGTGCTGAAAATGCATTTTCAGCTCGCACTGTACACATTTGCTATGTGAGGCATTATCTCATAAGGGAAATACTGGACAATCAAATTAATGACTTCCCAGGCTTCAGGATGCCTTTTTACACTATATAAAGGTGGAAATTTACATTGGAAAGTTTGGTTTAGCTGTTATAAAAGTTTGGTTTTTTAGTGCTGTAAATGCATTTTCAGCTCGCGCTGTATACATTTGCCTATGAGAGGCATTATCTCATAAAGGAAATATTGGACAATCGAATTAATGACTGCCCAGGCTTCAGGATGTCTTTTTACACTATATAAAGGTGGAAATTTACATTGGAAACGTTTGGTTTAGCTGTTATAAAAGTTTGGTTTTTTAGTGCTGAAAATGCATTTTCAGCTCGCACTGTACACATTTGCTATGTGAGGCATTATCTCATAAGGGAAATATGGACAATCAAATTAATGACTGCCCAGGCTTCAGGATGTCTTTTTACACTATATAAAGGTGGAAATTTACATTGGAAACGTTTGGTTTAGCTGTTATAAAAGTTTGGTTTTTTAGTGCTGAAAATGCATTTTCAGCTCGCACTGTACACATTTGCTATGTGAGGCATTATCTCATAAGGGAAATACTGGACAATCAAATTAATGACTTCCCAGGCTTCAGGATGCCTTTTTACACTCTATAAATGTGGAAATTTACATTGGAAACGTTTGGTTTAGCTGTTAATGAAGTTTCGTTTTTTTAGTGCTGAAAATTCATTGTCTGCTGGCGCTGTACACTTTTTCTAAGTGTTGCAATATCTCATGAAGGAAATACTGGACAATCAAATTAATGACTTTCCAGGCTTCAGGATGCCTTTCTACACTATATAAAGGTGGAAATTTACATTGGAAACGTTTGGTTTAGCTGTTATAAAAGTTTGTTTTTTTAGTGCTGTAAATGCATTTTCAGCTCGCGCTGTACACATTTGCTATGAGAGGCATTATCTCATAAGGGAAATATTGGACAATCAAATTAATGACTGCCCAGGCTTCAGGATGTCTTTTTACACTATATAAAGGTGGAAATTTACATTGGAAACGTTTAGTTTAGCTGTTAATGAAGTTTCGTTTTTTTAGTGCTGGAAATTCATTGTCTGCTGGCGCTGTACACTTTTTCTAAGTGTTGCAATATCTCATGAAGGAAATACTGGACAATCAAATTAAAGACTTTCCAGGCTTCAGGATGCCTTTTTACACTATATAAAGGTGGAAATTTACATTGGAAACGTTTGGTTTAGCTGTTATAAAAGTTTGGTTTTTTAGTGCTGTAAATGCATTTTCAGCTCGCGCTGTACACATTTGCTATGAGAGGCATTATCTCATAAGGGAAATATTGGACAATCAAATTAATGACTGCCCAGGCTTCAGGATGTCTTTTTACACTATATAAAGGTGGAAATTTACATTGGAAACATTTAGTTTAGCTGTTAATGAAGTTTCGTTTTTTTAGTGCTGAAAATTCATTGTCTGCTGGCGCTGTACACTTTTTCTAAGTGTTGCAATATCTCATGAAGGAAATACTGGACAATCAAATTAATGACTTTCCAGGCTTCAGGATGCCTTTCTACACTATATAAAGGTGGAAATTTACATTGGAAACGTTTGGTTTAGCTGTTATAAAAGTTTGTTTTTTTAGTGCTGTAAATGCATTTTCAGCTCGCGCTGTACACATTTGCTATGAGAGGCATTATCTCATAAGGGAAATATTGGACAATCAAATTAATGACTGCCCAGGCTTCAGGATGTCTTTTTACACTATATAAAGGTGGAAATTTACATTGGAAACGTTTGGTTTAGCTGTTATAAAAGTTTGGTTTTTTAGTGCTGTAAATGCATTTTCAGCTCGCGCTGTACACATTTGCTATGAGAGGCATTATCTCATAAGGGAAATATTGGACAATCAAATTAATGGCTGCCCGGGCTTCAGGATGTCTTTTTACACTATATAAAGGTGGAAATTTACATTGGAAACGTTTAGTTTAGCTGTTAATGAAGTTTCGTTTTTTTAGTGCTGAAAATTCATTGTCTGCTGGCGCTGTACACTTTTTCTAAATGTTGCAATATCTCATGAAGGAAATACTGGACAATCAAATTAATGACTTTCCAGGCTTCAGGATGCCTTTCTACACTATATAAAGGTGGAAATTTACATTGGAAACGTTTGGTTTAGCTTTTATAAAAGTTTGGTTTTTTAGTGCTGTAAATGCATTTTCAGCTCGCGCTGTACACATTTGCTATGAGAGGCATTATCTCATAAGGGAAATATTGGACAATCAAATTAATGACTGCCCAGGCTTCAGGATGTCTTTTTACACTATATAAAGGAGGAAATTTACATTGGAAACGTTTGGTTTAGGTGTTATAAAAGTTTGGTTTTTTAGTGCTGAAAATGCATTTTCAGCTCGCGCTGTACACATTTGCTATGAGAGGCATTATCTCATAAAGGAAATATTGGACAATCGAATTAATGAATGCCCAGGCTTCAGGATGTCTTTTTACACTATATAAAGGTGGAAATTTACATTGGAAACGTTTGGTTTAGCTGTTATAAAAGTTTGGTTTTTTAGTGCTGAAAATGCATTTTCAGCTCGCACTGTACACATTTGCTATGTGAGGCATTATCTCATAAGGGAAATACTGGACAATCAAATTAATGACTTCCCAGGCTTCAGGATGCCTTTTTACACTATATAAAGGTGGAAATTTACATTGGAAAGTTTGGTTTAGCTGTTATAAAAGTTTGGTTTTTTAGTGCTGTAAATGCATTTTCAGCTCGCGCTGTATACATTTGCCTATGAGAGGCATTATCTCATAAAGGAAATATTGGACAATCGAATTAATGACTGCCCAGGCTTCAGGATGTCTTTTTACACTATATAAAGGTGGAAATTTACATTGGAAACGTTTGGTTTAGCTGTTATAAAAGTTTGGTTTTTTAGTGCTGAAAATGCATTTTCAGCTCGCACTGTACACATTTGCTATGTGAGGCATTATCTCATAAGGGAAATACTGGACAATCAAATTAATGACTTCCCAGGCTTCAGGATGCCTTTTTACACTCTATAAATGTGGAAATTTACATTGGAAACGTTTGGTTTAGCTGTTAATGAAGTTTAGTTTTTTTAGTGCTGAAAATTCATTGTCTGCTGGCGCTGTACACTTTTTCTAAGTGTTGCAATATCTCATGAAGGAAATACTGGACAATCAAATTAATGACTTTCCAGGCTTCAGGGTGCCTTTCTACACTATATAAAGGTGGAAATTTACATTGGAAACGTTTGGTTTAGCTGTTATAAAAGTTTGGTTTTTTTAGTGCTGTAAATGCATTTTCAGCTCGCGCTGTACACATTTGCTATGAGAGGCATTATCTCATAAGGGAAATATTGGACAATCAAATTAATGACTGCCCAGGCTTCAGGATGTCTTTTTACACTATATAAAGGTGGAAATTTACATTGGAAACGTTTGGTTTAGCTGTTATAAAAGTTTGGTTTTTTAGTGCTGTAAATGCATTTTCAGCTCGCGCTGTACACATTTGCTATGAGAGGCATTATCTCATAAGGGAAATATTGGACAATCAAATAAATGGCTGCCCAGGCTTCAGGATGTCTTTTTACTCTATATAAAGGTGGAAATTTACATTGGAAACGTTTAGTTTAGCTGTTAATGAAGTTTCGTTTTTTTAGTGCTGAAAATTCATTGTCTGCTGGCGCTGTACACTTTTTCTAAGTGTTGCAATATCTCATGAAGGAAATACTGGACAATCAAATCAATGACTTTCCAGGCTTCAGGATGCCTTTCTACACTATATAAAGGTGGAAATTTACATTGGAAACGTTTGGTTTAGCTGTTATAAAAGTTTGGTTTTTTAGTGCTGTAAATGCATTTTCAGCTCGAACTGTACACATTTGCTATGTGAGGCATTATCTCATAAGGGAAATACTGGACAATCAAATTAATGACTTCCCAGGCTTCAGGATGCCTTTTTACACTCTATAAATGTGGAAATTTACATTGGAAACGTTTGGTTTAGCTGTTAATGAAGTTTCGTTTTTTTAGTGCTGAAAATTCATTGTCTGCTGGCGCTGTACACCTTTTCTAAGTGTTGCAATATCTCATGAAGGAAATACTGGACAATCAAATTAATGACTTTCCAGGCTTCAGGATGCCTTTCTACACTATATAAAGGTGAAAATTTACATTGGAAACGTTTGGTTTAGCTGTTAATGAAGTTTCGATTTTTTAGTGCTGAAAATTCATTGTCTGCTGGCGCTGTACACCTTTTCTAAGTGTTGCAATATCTCATGAAGGAAATACTGGACAATCAAATTAATGACTTTCCAGGCTTCAGGAGGCCTTTCTACACTATATAAAGGTGGAAATTTACATTGGAAACGTTTGGTTTAGCTGTTATAAAAGTTTGGGTTTTTAGTGCTGTAAATGCATTTTCAGCTCGCGCTGTACACATTTGCTATGAGAGGCATTATCTCATAAGGGAAATATTGGACAATCAAATTAATGACTGCCCAGGCTTCAGGATGTAATTTTACACTATATAAAGGTGGAAATTTACATTGGAAACGTTTAGTTTAGCTGTTATAAAAGTTTGTTTTTTTAGTGCTGTAAATGCATTTTCAGCTCGCGCTGTACACATTTGCTATGTGAGGCATTATCTCATAAGGGAAATACTGGACAATCAAATTAATGACTGCCCAGGCTTCAGGATGTCTTTTTACACTATATAAAGGTGGAAATTTACATTGGAAACGTTTGGTTTAGCTGTTATAAAAGTTTGGTTTTTTAGTGCTGAAAATGCATTTTCAGCTCGCACTGTACACATTTGCTATGTGAGGCATTATCTCATAAGGGAAATACTGGACAATCAAATTAATGACTTCCCAGGCTTCAGGATGCCTTTTTACACTCTATAAATGTGGAAATTTACATTGGAAACGTTTGGTTTAGCTGTTAATGAAGTTTCGTTTTTTTAGTGCTGAAAATTCATTGTCTGCTGGCGCTGTACACTTTTTCTAAGTGTTGCAATATCTCATGAAGGAAATACTGGACAATCAAATTAATGACTTTCCAGGCTTCAGGATGCCTTTCTACACTATATAAAGGTGGAAATTTACATTGGAAACGTTTAGTTTAGCTGTTATAAAAGTTTGGTTTTTTAGTGCTGTAAATGCATTTTCAGCTCGCGCTGTACACATTTGCTATGAGAGGCATTATCTCATAAGGGAAATATTGGACAATCAAATTAATGACTGCCCAGGCTTCAGGATGTCTTTTTACACTATATAAAGGTGGAAATTTACATTGGAAACGTTTAGTTTAGCTGTTAATGAAGTTTCGTTTTTTTAGTGCTGGAAATTCATTGTCTGCTGGCGCTGTACACTTTTTCTAAGTGTTGCAATATCTCATGAAGGAAATACTGGACAATCAAATTAATGACTTTCCAGGCTTCAGGATGCCTTTCTACACTATATAAAGGTGGAAATTTACATTGGAAACGTTTGGTTTAGCTGTTATAAAAGTTTGGTTTTTTAGTGCTGTAAATGCATTTTCAGCTCGCGCTGTACACATTTGCTATGAGAGGCATTATCTCATAAGGGAAATATTGGACAATCAAATTAATGACTGCCCAGGCTTCAGGATGTCTTTTTACACTATATAAAGGTGGAAATTTACATTGGAAACGTTTAGTTTAGCTGTTAATGAAGTTTCGGTTTTTTAGTGCTGAAAATTCATTGTCTGCTGGCGCTGTACACTTTTTCTAAGTGTTGCAATATCTCATGAAGGAAATACTGGACAATCAAATTAATCACTTTCCAGGCTTCAGGATGCCTTTCTACACTATATAAAGGTGGAAATTTACATTGGAAACGTTTGGTTTAGCTGTTATAAAAGTTTGGTTTTTTAGTGCTGTAAATGCATTTTCAGCTCGCGCTGTACACATTTGCTATGTGAGGCATTATCTCATAAGGGAAATACTGGACAATCAAATTAATGACTTCCCAGGCTTCAGGATGCCTTTTTACACTCTATAAATGTGGAAATTTACATTGGAAACGTTTGGTTTAGCTGTTAATGAAGTTTCGTTTTTTTAGTGCTGAAAATTCATTGTCTGCTGGCGCTGTACACTTTTTCTAAGTTTTGCAATATCTCATGTAGGAAATACTGGACAATCAAATTAATGACTTTCCAGGCTTCAGGATGCCTTTCTACACTATATAAAGGTGGAAATTTACATTGGAAACGTTTGGTTTAGCTGTTATAAAAGTTTGTTTTTTTAGTGCTGTAAATGCATTTTCAGCTCGCGCTGTACACATTTGCTATGTGAGGCATTATCTCATAAGGGAAATACTGGACAATCAAATTAATGACTGCCCAGGCTTCAGGATGTCTTTTTACACTATATAAAGGTGGAAATTTACATTGGAAACGTTTGGTTTAGCTGTTATAAAAGTTTGGTTTTTTTAGTGCTGAAAATTCATTGTCTGCTGGCGCTGTACACTTTTTCTAAGTGTTGCAATATCTCATGAAGGAAATACTGGACAATCAAATTAATGACTTTCCAGGCTCCAGGATGCCTTTCTACACTATATAAAGGTGGAAATTTACATTGGAAACGTTTGGTTTAGCTGTTATAAAAGTTTGGTTTTTTAGTGCTGTAAATGCATTTTCAGCTCGCGCTGTACACATTTGCTATGAGAGGCATTATCTCATAAGGGAAATATTGGACAATCAAATTAATGACTGCCCAGGCTTCAGGATGTCTTTTTACACTATATAAAGGTGGAAATTTACATTGGAAACGTTTAGTTTAGCTGTTAATGAAGTTTCGTTTTTTTAGTGCTGAAAATTCATTGTCTACTGGCGCTGTACACTTTTTCTAAGTGTTGCAATATCTCATGAAGGAAATACTGGACAATCAAATTAATGACTTTCCAGGCTTCAGGATGCCTTTCTACACTATATAAAGGTGGAAATTTACATTGGAAACGTTTGGTTTAGCTGTTATAAAAGTTTGGTTTTTTAGTGCTGTAAATGCATTTTCAGCTCGCGCTGTACACATTTGCTATGAGAGGCATTATCTCATAAGGGAAATATTGGACAATCAAATTAATGACTGCCCAGGCTTCAGGATGTCTTTTTACACTATATAAAGGTGGAAATTTACATTGGAAACGTTTGGTTTAGCTGTTATAAAAGTTTGGTTTTTTAGTGCTGAAAATGCATTTTCAGCTTGCACTGTACACATTTGCTATGTGAGGCATTATCTCATAAGGGAAATACTGGACAATCAAATTAATGACTTCCCAGGCTTCAGGATGCATTTTTACACTCTATAAATGTGGAAATTTACATTGGAAACGTTTGGTTTAGCTGTTAATGAAGTTTCGTTTTTTTAGTGCTGAAAATTCATTGTCTGCTGGCGCTGTACACCTTTTCTAAGTGTTGCAATATCTCATGAAGGAAATACTGGACAATCAAATTAATGACTTTCCAGGCTTCAGGATGCCTTTCTACACTATATAAAGGTGGAAATTTACATTGGAAACGTTTGGTTTAGCTGTTATAAAAGTTTGGGTTTTTAGTGCTGTAAATGCATTTTCAGCTCGCGCTGTACACATTTGCTATGAGAGGCATTATCTCATAAGGGAAATATTGGACAATCAAATTAATGACTGCCCAGGCTTCAGGATGTCTTTTTACACTATATAAAGGTGGAAATTTACATTGGAAACGTTTAGTTTAGCTGTTATAAAAGTTTGTTTTTTTAGTGCTGTAAATGCATTTTCAGCTCGCGCTGTACACATTTGCTATGAGAGGCATTATCTCATAAGGGAAATATTGGACAATCAAATTAATGACTGCCCAGGCTTCAGGATGTCTTTTTACACTATATAAAGGTGGAAATTTACATTGGAAACGTTTAGTTTAGCTGTTATAAAAGTTTGTTTTTTTAGTGCTGAAAATGCATTTTCAGCTCGCACTGTACACATTTGCTATGTGAGGCATTATCTCATAAGGGAAATACTGGACAATCAAATTAATGACTTCCCAGGCTTCAGGATGCCTTTTTACACTCTATAAATGTGGAAATTTACATTGGAAACGTTTGGTTTAGCTGTTAATGAAGTTTCGTTTTTTTAGTGCTGAAAATTCATTGTCTGCTGGCGCTGTACACTTTTTCTAAGTGTTGCAATATCTCATGAATGAAATACTGGACAATAAAATTAATGACTTTCCAGGCTTCAGGATGCCTTTCTACACTATATAAAGGTGGAAATTTACATTGGAAACGTTTGGTTTAGCTGTTATAAAAGTTTGGTTTTTTAGTGCTGTAAATGCATTTTCAGCTCGCGCTGTACACATTTGCTATGAGAGGCATTATCTCATAAGGGAAATATTGGACAATCAAATTAATGACTGCCCAGGCTTCAGGATGTCTTTTTACACTATATAAAGGTGGAAATTTACATTGGAAACGTTTAGTTTAGCTGTTATAAAAGTTTGTTTTTTTAGTGCTGTAAATGCATTTTCAGCTCGCGCTGTACACATTTGCTATGTGAGGCATTATCTCATAAGGGAAATACTGGACAATCAAATTAATGACTGCCCAGGCTTCAGGATGTCTTTTTACACTATATAAAGGTGGAAATTTACATTGGAAACGTTTGGTTTAGCTGTTATAAAAGTTTGGTTTTTTAGTGCTGAAAATGCATTTTCAGCTCGCACTGTACACATTTGCTATGTGAGGCATTATCTCATAAGGGAAATACTGGACAATCAAATTAATGACTTCCCAGGCTTCAGGATGCCTTTTTACACTCTATAAATGTGGAAATTTACATTGGAAACGTTTGGTTTAGCTGTTAATGAAGTTTCGTTTTTTTAGTGCTGAAAATTCATTGTCTGCTGGCGCTGTACACTTTTTCTAAGTGTTGCAATATCTCATGAAGGAAATACTGGACAATCAAATTAATGACTTTCCAGGCTTCAGGATGCCTTTCTACACTATATAAAGGTGGAAATTTACATTGGAAACGTTTGGTTTAGCTGTTATAAAAGTTTGGTTTTTTAGTGCTGTAAATGCATTTTCAGCTCGCGCTGTACACATTTGCTATGAGAGGCATTATCTCATAAGGGAAATATTGGACAATCAAATTAATGACTGCCCAGGCTTCAGAATGTCTTTTTACACTATATAAAGGTGGAAATTTACATTGGAAACGTTTAGTTTAGCTGTTAATGAAGTTTCGTTTTTTTAGTGCTGAAAATTCATTGTCTGCTGGCGCTGTACACTTTTTCTAAGTGTTGCAATATCTCATGAAGGAAATACTGGACAATCAAATTTATGACTTTCCAGGCTTCAGGATGCCTTTCTACACTATATAAAGGTGGAAATTTACATTGGAAACGTTTGGTTTAGCTGTTATAAAAGTTTGGTTTTTTAGTGCTGTAAATGCATTTTCAGCTCGCGCTGTACACATTTGCTATGAGAGGCATTATCTCATAAGGGAAATATTGGACAATCAAATTAATGACTGCGCAGGCTTCAGGATGTCTTTTTACACTATATAAAGGTGGAAATTTACATTGGAAACGTTTGGTTTAGCTGTTATAAAAGTTTGTTTTTTTAGTGCTGTAAATGCATTTTCAGCTCGCGCTGTACACATTTGCTATGAGAGGCATTATCTCATAAGGGAAATATTGGACAATCAAATTAATGGCTGCCCGGGCTTCAGGATGTCTTTTTACACTATATAAAGGTGGAAATTTACATTGGAAACGTTTAGTTTAGCTGTTAATGAAGTTTCGTTTTTTTAGTGCTGAAAATTCATTGTCTGCTGGCGCTGTACACTTTTTCTAAATGTTGCAATATCTCATGAAGGAAATACTGGACAATCAAATTAATGACTTTCCAGGCTTCAGGATGCCTTTCTACACTATATAAAGGTGGAAATTTACATTGGAAACGTTTGGTTTAGCTGTTATAAAAGTTTGGTTTTTTTAGTGCTGTAAATGCATTTTCAGCTCGCGCTGTACACATTTGCTATGAGAGGCATTATCTCATAAGGGAAATATTGGACAATCAAATTAATGACTGCCCAGGCTTCAGGATGTCTTTTTACACTATATAAAGGTGGAAATTTACATTGGAAACGTTTGGTTTAGGTGTTATATAAGTTTGTTTTTTTAGTGCTGAAAATGCATTTTCAGCTCGCACTGTACACATTTGCTATGTGAGGCATTATCTCATAAGGGAAATACTGGACAATCAAATTAATGACTTCCCAGGCTTCAGGATGCCTTTTTACACTCTATAAATGTGGAAATTTACATTGGAAACGTTTGGTTTAGCTGTTAATGAAGTTTCGTTTTTTTAGTGCTGAAAATTCATTGTCTGCTGGCGCTGTACACTTTTTCTAAGTGTTGCAATATCTCATGAAGGAAATACTGGACAATCAAATTAATGACTTTCCAGGCTTCAGGATGCCTTTCTACACTATATAAAGGTGGAAATTTACATTGGAAACGTTTGGTTTAGCTGTTATAAAAGTTTGGTTTTTTAGTGCTGTAAATGCATTTTCAGCTCGCGCTGTACACATTTGCTATGAGAGGCATTATCTCATAAGGGAAATATTGGACAATCAAATTAATGACTGCCCAGGCTTCAGGATGTCTTTTTACACTATATAAAGGTGGAAATTTACATTGGAAACGTTTGGTTTAGCTGTTATAAAAGTTTGTTTTTTTAGTGCTGTAAATGCATTTTCAGCTCGCACTGTACACATTTGCTATGAGAGGCATTATCTCATAAGGGAAATATTGGACAATCAAATTAATGACTGCCCAGGCTTCAGGATGTCTTTTTACACTATATAAAGGTGGAAATTTACATTGGAAACGTTTACTTTAGCTGTTAATGAAGTTTCGTTTATTTAGTGCTGAAAATTCATTGTCTGCTGGCGCTGTACACTTTTTCTAAGTGTTGCAATATCTCATGAAGGAAATACTGGACAATCAAATTAATGACTTTCCAGGCTTCAGGATGCCTTTCTACACTATATAAAGGTGGAAATTTACATTGGAAACGTTTGGTTTAGCTGTTATAAAAGTTTGTTTTTTTAGTGCTGTAAATGCATTTTCAGCTCGCACTGTACACATTTGCTGTGAGGCATTATCTCATAAGGGAAATACTGGACAATCAAATTAATGACTTCCCAGGCTTCAGGATGCCTTTTTACACTCTATAAATGTGGAAATTTACATTGGAAACGTTTGGTTTAGCTGTTAATGAAGTTTCGTTTTTTTAGTGCTGAAAATTCATTGTCTGCTGGCGCTGTACACTTTTTCTAAGTGTTGCAATATCTCATGAAGGAAATACTGGACAATCAAATTAATGACTTTCCAGGCTTCAGGATGCCTTTCTACACTATATAAAGGTGGAAATTTACATTGGAAACGTTTGGTTTAGCTGTTATAAAAGTTTGGTTTTTTAGTGCTGTAAATGCATTTTCAGCTCGCGCTGTACACATTTGCTATGAGAGGCATTATCTCATAAGGGAAATATTGGACAATCAAATTAATGACTGCCCAGGCTTCAGGATGTCTTTTTACACTATATAAAGGTGGAAATTTACATTGGAAACGTTTGGTTTAGCTGTTATAAAAGTTTGTTTTTTTAGTGCTGTAAATGCATTTTCAGCTCGCACTGTACACAATTGCTATGAGAGGCATTATCTCATAAGGGAAATATTGGACAATCAAATTAATGACTGCCCAGGCTTCAGGATGTCTTTTTACACTATATAAAGGTGGAAATTTACATTGGAAACGTTTGGTTTAGCTGTTATAAAAGTTTGTTTTTTTAGTGCTGTAAATGCATTTTCAGCTCGCACTGTACACATTTGCTATGAGAGGCATTATCTCATAAGGGAAATATTGGACAATCAAATTAATGACTGCCCAGGCTTCAGGATGTCTTTTTACACTATATAAATGTGGAAATTTACATTTGAAACGTTTGGTTTAGCTGTTATAAAAGTTTGGTTTTTTAGTGCTGAAAATGCATTTTCAGCTCGCGCTGTACACATTTGCTATGAGAGGCATTATATCATAAGGGAAATATTGGACAATCAAATTAATGACTGCCCAGGCTTCAGGATGTCTTTTTACACTATATAAAGGTGGAAATTTACATTGGAAACGTTTGGTTTAGCTGTTATAAAAGTTTGGTTTTTTAGTGCTGTAAATGCATTTTCAGCTCGCGCTGTACACATTTGCTATGAGAGGCATTATCTCATAAGGGAAATATTGGACAATCAAATTAATGACTGCCCAGGTTTCAGGATGTCTTTTTACACAATATAAAGGTGGAAATTTACATTGGAAACGTTTGGTTTAGGTGTTATATAAGTTTGGTTTTTTAGTGCTGAAAATGCATTTTCAGCTCGCACTGTACACATTTGCTATGTGAGGCATTATCTCATAAGGGAAATACTGGACAATCAAATTAATGACTTCCCAGGCTTCAGGATGCCTTTTTACACTCTATAAATGTGGAAATTTACATTGGAAACGTTTGGTTTAGCTGTTAATGAAGTTTCGTTTTTTTAGTGCTGAAAATTCATTGTCTGCTGGCGCTGTACACTTTTTCTAAGTTTTGCAATATCTCATGTAGGAAATACTGGACAATCAAATTAATGACTTTCCAGGCTTCAGGATGCCTTTCTACACTATATAAAGGTGGAAATTTACATTGGAAACGTTTGGTTTAGCTGTTATAAAAGTTTGTTTTTTTAGTGCTGTAAATGCATTTTCAGCTCGCGCTGTACACATTTGCTATGTGAGGCATTATCTCATAAGGGAAATACTGGACAATCAAATTAATGACTGCCCAGGCTTCAGGATGTCTTTTTACACTATATAAAGGTGGAAATTTACATTGGAAACGTTTGGTTTAGCTGTTATAAAAGTTTGGTTTTTTTAGTGCTGAAAATTCATTGTCTGCTGGCGCTGTACACCTTTTCTAAGTGTTGCAATATCTCATGAAGGAAATACTGGACAATCAAATTAATGACTTTCCAGGCTTCAGGATGCCTTTCTACACTATATAAAGGTGGAAATTTACATTGGAAACGTTTGGTTTAGCTGTTATAAAAGTTTGGGTTTTTAGTGCTGTAAATGCATTTTCAGCTCGCGCTGTACACATTTGCTATGAGAGGCATTATCTCATAAGGGAAATATTGGACAATCAAATTAATGACTGCCCAGGCTTCAGGATGTCTTTTTACACTATATAAAGGTGGAAATTTACATTGGAAACGTTTAGTTTAGCTGTTATAAAAGTTTGTTTTTTTAGTGCTGTAAATGCATTTTCAGCTCGCGCTGTACACATTTGCTATGAGAGGCATTATCTCATAAGGGAAATATTGGACAATCAAATTAATGACTGCCCAGGCTTCAGGATGTCTTTTTACACTATATAAAGGTGGAAATTTACATTGGAAACGTTTAGTTTAGCTGTTATAAAAGTTTGTTTTTTTAGTGCTGAAAATGCATTTTCAGCTCGCACTGTACACATTTGCTATGTGAGGCATTATCTCATAAGGGAAATACTGGACAATCAAATTAATGACTTCCCAGGCTTCAGGATGCCTTTTTACACTCTATAAATGTGGAAATTTACATTGGAAACGTTTGGTTTAGCTGTTAATGAAGTTTCGTTTTTTTAGTGCTGAAAATTCATTGTCTGCTGGCGCTGTACACTTTTTCTAAGTGTTGCAATATCTCATGAATGAAATACTGGACAATAAAATTAATGACTTTCCAGGCTTCAGGATGCCTTTCTACACTATATAAAGGTGGAAATTTACATTGGAAACGTTTGGTTTAGCTGTTATAAAAGTTTGGTTTTTTAGTGCTGTAAATGCATTTTCAGCTCGCGCTGTACACATTTGCTATGAGAGGCATTATCTCATAAGGGAAATATTGGACAATCAAATTAATGACTGCCCAGGCTTCAGGATGTCTTTTTACACTATATAAAGGTGGAAATTTACATTGGAAACGTTTAGTTTAGCTGTTATAAAAGTTTGTTTTTTTAGTGCTGTAAATGCATTTTCAGCTCGCGCTGTACACATTTGCTATGTGAGGCATTATCTCATAAGGGAAATACTGGACAATCAAATTAATGACTGCCCAGGCTTCAGGATGTCTTTTTACACTATATAAAGGTGGAAATTTACATTGGAAACGTTTGGTTTAGCTGTTATAAAAGTTTGGTTTTTTAGTGCTGAAAATGCATTTTCAGCTCGCACTGTACACATTTGCTATGTGAGGCATTATCTCATAAGGGAAATACTGGACAATCAAATTAATGACTTCCCAGGCTTCAGGATGCCTTTTTACACTCTATAAATGTGGAAATTTACATTGGAAACGTTTGGTTTAGCTGTTAATGAAGTTTCGTTTTTTTAGTGCTGAAAATTCATTGTCTGCTGGCGCTGTACACTTTTTCTAAGTGTTGCAATATCTCATGAAGGAAATACTGGACAATCAAATTAATGACTTTCCAGGCTTCAGGATGCCTTTCTACACTATATAAAGGTGGAAATTTACATTGGAAACGTTTGGTTTAGCTGTTATAAAAGTTTGGTTTTTTAGTGCTGTAAATGCATTTTCAGCTCGCGCTGTACACATTTGCTATGAGAGGCATTATCTCATAAGGGAAATATTGGACAATCAAATTAATGACTGCCCAGGCTTCAGGATGTCTTTTTACACTATATAAAGGTGGAAATTTACATTGGAAACGTTTAGTTTAGCTGTTATAAAAGTTTGTTTTTTTAGTGCTGTAAATGCATTTTCAGCTCGCGCTGTACACATTTGCTATGAGAGGCATTATCTCATAAGGGAAATATTGGACAATCAAATTAATGACTGCCCAGGCTTCAGGATGTCTTTTTACACTATATAAAGGTGGAAATTTACATTGGAAACGTTTAGTTTAGCTGTTATAAAAGTTTGTTTTTTTAGTGCTGAAAATGCATTTTCAGCTCGCACTGTACACATTTGCTATGTGAGGCATTATCTCAGAAGGGAAATACTGGACAATCAAATTAATGACTTCCCAGGCTTCAGGATGCCTTTTTACACTCTATAAATGTGGAAATTTACATTGGAAACGTTTGGTTTAGCTGTTAATGAAGTTTCGTTTTTTTAGTGCTGAAAATTCATTGTCTGCTGGCGCTGTACACTTTTTCTAAGTGTTGCAATATCTCATGAAGGAAATACTGGACAATCAAATTAATGACTTTCCAGGCTTCAGGATGCCTTTCTACACTATATAAAGGTGGAAATTTACATTGGAAACGTTTGGTTTAGCTGTTATAAAAGTTTGGTTTTTTAGTGCTGTAAATGCATTTTCAGCTCGCGCTGTACACATTTGCTATGAGAGGCATTATCTCATAAGGGAAATATTGGACAATCAAATTAATGACTGCCCAGGCTTCAGAATGTCTTTTTACACTATATAAAGGTGGAAATTTACATTGGAAACGTTTAGTTTAGCTGTTAATGAAGTTTCGTTTTTTTAGTGCTGAAAATTCATTGTCTGCTGGCGCTGTACACTTTTTCTAAGTGTTGCAATATCTCATGAAGGAAATACTGGACAATCAAATTAATGACTTTCCAGGCTTCAGGATGCCTTTCTACACTATATAAAGGTGGAAATTTACATTGGAAACGTTTGGTTTAGCTGTTATAAAAGTTTGGTTTTTTAGTGCTGTAAATGCATTTTCAGCTCGCGCTGTACACATTTGCTATGAGAGGCATTATCTCATAAGGGAAATATTGGACAATCAAATTAATGACTGCCCAGGCTTCAGGATGTCTTTTTACACTATATAAAGGTGGAAATTTACATTGGAAACGTTTAGTTTAGCTGTTATAAAAGTTTGTTTTTTTAGTGCTGTAAATGCATTTTCAGCTCGCGCTGTACACATTTGCTATGAGAGGCATTATCTCATAAGGGAAATATTGGACAATCAAATTAATGACTGCCCAGGCTTCAGGATGTCTTTTTACACTATATAAAGGTGGAAATTTACATTGGAAACGTTTAGTTTAGCTGTTATAAAAGTTTGTTTTTTTAGTGCTGAAAATGCATTTTCAGCTCGCACTGTACACATTTGCTATGTGAGGCATTATCTCAGAAGGGAAATACTGGACAATCAAATTAATTACTTCCCAGGCTTCAGGATGCCTTTTTACACTCTATAAATGTGGAAATTTACATTGGAAACGTTTGGTTTAGCTGTTAATGAAGTTTCGTTTTTTTAGTGCTGAAAATTCATTGTCTGCTGGCGCTGTACACTTTTTCTAAGTGTTGCAATATCTCATGAAGGAAATACTGGACAATCAAATTAATGACTTTCCAGGCTTCAGGATGCCTTTCTACACTATATAAAGGTGGAAATTTACATTGGAAACGTTTGGTTTAGCTGTTATAAAAGTTTGGTTTTTTAGTGCTGTAAATGCATTTTCAGCTCGCGCTGTACACATTTGCTATGAGAGGCATTATCTCATAAGGGAAATATTGGACAATCAAATTAATGACTGCCCAGGCTTCAGAATGTCTTTTTACACTATATAAAGGTGGAAATTTACATTGGAAACGTTTAGTTTAGCTGTTAATGAAGTTTCGTTTTTTTAGTGCTGAAAATTCATTGTCTGCTGGCGCTGTACACTTTTTCTAAGTGTTGCAATATCTCATGAAGGAAATACTGGACAATCAAATTAATGACTTTCCAGGCTTCAGGATGCCTTTCTACACTATATAAAGGTGGAAATTTACATTGGAAACGTTTGGTTTAGCTGTTATAAAAGTTTGGTTTTTTAGTGCTGTAAATGCATTTTCAGCTCGCGCTGTACACATTTGCTATGAGAGGCATTATCTCATAAGGGAAATATTGGACAATCAAATTAATGACTGCGCAGGCTTCAGGATGTCTTTTTACACTATATAAAGGTGGAAATTTACATTGGAAACGTTTGGTTTAGCTGTTATAAAAGTTTGTTTTTTTAGTGCTGTAAATGCATTTTCAGCTCGCGCTGTACACATTTGCTATGAGAGGCATTATCTCATAAGGGAAATATTGGACAATCAAATTAATGGCTGCCCAGGCTTCAGGATGTCTTTTTACACTATATAAAGGTGGAAATTTACATTGGAAACGTTTAGTTTAGCTGTTAATGAAGTTTCGTTTTTTTAGTGCTGAAAATTCATTGTCTGCTGGCGCTGTACACTTTTTCTAAATGTTGCAATATCTCATGAAGGAAATACTGGACAATCAAATTAATGACTTTCCAGGCTTCAGGATGCCTTTCTACACTATATAAAGGTGGAAATTTACATTGGAAACGTTTGGTTTAGCTGTTATAAAAGTTTGGTTTTTTTAGTGCTGTAAATGCATTTTCAGCTCGCGCTGTACACATTTGCTATGAGAGGCATTATCTCATAAGGGAAATATTGGACAATCAAATTAATGACTGCCCAGGCTTCAGGATGTCTTTTTACACTATATAAAGGTGGAAATTTACATTGGAAACGTTTGGTTTAGGTGTTATATAAGTTTGTTTTTTTAGTGCTGAAAATGCATTTTCAGCTCGCACTGTACACATTTGCTATGTGAGGCATTATCTCATAAGGGAAATACTGGACAATCAAATTAATGACTTCCCAGGCTTCAGGATGCCTTTTTACACTCTATAAATGTGGAAATTTACATTGGAAACGTTTGGTTTAGCTGTTAATGAAGTTTCGTTTTTTTAGTGCTGAAAATTCATTGTCTGCTGGCGCTGTACACTTTTTCTAAGTGTTGCAATATCTCATGAAGGAAATACTGGACAATCAAATTAATGACTTTCCAGGCTTCAGGATGCCTTTCTACACTATATAAAGGTGGAAATTTACATTGGAAACGTTTGGTTTAGCTGTTATAAAAGTTTGGTTTTTTAGTGCTGTAAATGCATTTTCAGCTCGCGCTGTACACATTTGCTATGAGAGGCATTATCTCATAAGGGAAATATTGGACAATCAAATTAATGACTGCCCAGGCTTCAGGATGTCTTTTTACACTATATAAAGGTGGAAATTTACATTGGAAACGTTTGGTTTAGCTGTTATAAAAGTTTGTTTTTTTAGTGCTGTAAATGCATTTTCAGCTCGCACTGTACACATTTGCTATGAGAGGCATTATCTCATAAGGGAAATATTGGACAATCAAATTAATGACTGCCCAGGCTTCAGGATGTCTTTTTACACTATATAAAGGTGGAAATTTACATTGGAAACGTTTACTTTAGCTGTTAATGAAGTTTCGTTTATTTAGTGCTGAAAATTCATTGTCTGCTGGCGCTGTACACTTTTTCTAAGTGTTGCAATATCTCATGAAGGAAATACTGGACAATCAAATTAATGACTTTCCAGGCTTCAGGATGCCTTTCTACACTATATAAAGGTGGAAATTTACATTGGAAACGTTTGGTTTAGCTGTTATAAAAGTTTGTTTTTTTAGTGCTGTAAATGCATTTTCAGCTCGCACTGTACACATTTGCTGTGAGGCATTATCTCATAAGGGAAATACTGGACAATCAAATTAATGACTTCCCAGGCTTCAGGATGCCTTTTTACACTCTATAAATGTGGAAATTTACATTGGAAACGTTTGGTTTAGCTGTTAATGAAGTTTCGTTTTTTTAGTGCTGAAAATTCATTGTCTGCTGGCGCTGTACACTTTTTCTAAGTGTTGCAATATCTCATGAAGGAAATACTGGACAATCAAATTAATGACTTTCCAGGCTTCAGGATGCCTTTCTACACTATATAAAGGTGGAAATTTACATTGGAAACGTTTGGTTTAGCTGTTATAAAAGTTTGGTTTTTTAGTGCTGTAAATGCATTTTCAGCTCGCGCTGTACACATTTGCTATGAGAGGCATTATCTCATAAGGGAAATATTGGACAATCAAATTAATGACTGCCCAGGCTTCAGGATGTCTTTTTACACTATATAAAGGTGGAAATTTACATTGGAAACGTTTGGTTTAGCTGTTATAAAAGTTTGTTTTTTTAGTGCTGTAAATGCATTTTCAGCTCGCACTGTACACAATTGCTATGAGAGGCATTATCTCATAAGGGAAATATTGGACAATCAAATTAATGACTGCCCAGGCTTCAGGATGTCTTTTTACACTATATAAAGGTGGAAATTTACATTGGAAACGTTTGGTTTAGCTGTTATAAAAGTTTGTTTTTTTAGTGCTGTAAATGCATTTTCAGCTCGCACTGTACACATTTGCTATGAGAGGCATTATCTCATAAGGGAAATATTGGACAATCAAATTAATGACTGCCCAGGCTTCAGGATGTCTTTTTACACTATATAAATGTGGAAATTTACATTTGAAACGTTTGGTTTAGCTGTTATAAAAGTTTGGTTTTTTAGTGCTGAAAATGCATTTTCAGCTCGCGCTGTACACATTTGCTATGAGAGGCATTATCTCATAAGGGAAATATTGGACAATCAAATTAATGACTGCCCAGGCTTCAGGATGTCTTTTTACACTATATAAAGGTGGAAATTTACATTGGAAACGTTTGGTTTAGCTGTTATAAAAGTTTGGTTTTTTAGTGCTGTAAATGCATTTTCAGCTCGCGCTGTACACATTTGCTATGAGAGGCATTATCTCATAAGGGAAATATTGGACAATCAAATTAATGACTGCCCAGGTTTCAGGATGTCTTTTTACACAATATAAAGGTGGAAATTTACATTGGAAACGTTTGGTTTAGGTGTTATATAAGTTTGGTTTTTTAGTGCTGAAAATGCATTTTCAGCTCGCACTGTACACATTTGCTATGTGAGGCATTATCTCATAAGGGAAATACTGGACAATCAAATTAATGACTTCCCAGGCTTCAGGATGCCTTTTTACACTCTATAAATGTGGAAATTTACATTGGAAACGTTTGGTTTAGCTGTTAATGAAGTTTCGTTTTTTTAGTGCTGAAAATTCATTGTCTGCTGGCGCTGTACACTTTTTCTAAGTTTTGCAATATCTCATGTAGGAAATACTGGACAATCAAATTAATGACTTTCCAGGCTTCAGGATGCCTTTCTACACTATATAAAGGTGGAAATTTACATTGGAAACGTTTGGTTTAGCTGTTATAAAAGTTTGTTTTTTTAGTGCTGTAAATGCATTTTCAGCTCGCGCTGTACACATTTGCTATGTGAGGCATTATCTCATAAGGGAAATACTGGACAATCAAATTAATGACTGCCCAGGCTTCAGGATGTCTTTTTACACTATATAAAGGTGGAAATTTACATTGGAAACGTTTGGTTTAGCTGTTATAAAAGTTTGGTTTTTTTAGTGCTGAAAATTCATTGTCTGCTGGCGCTGTACACCTTTTCTAAGTGTTGCAATATCTCATGAAGGAAATACTGGACAATCAAATTAATGACTTTCCAGGCTTCAGGATGCCTTTCTACACTATATAAAGGTGGAAATTTACATTGGAAACGTTTGGTTTAGCTGTTATAAAAGTTTGGGTTTTTAGTGCTGTAAATGCATTTTCAGCTCGCGCTGTACACATTTGCTATGAGAGGCATTATCTCATAAGGGAAATATTGGACAATCAAATTAATGACTGCCCAGGCTTCAGGATGTCTTTTTACACTATATAAAGGTGGAAATTTACATTGGAAACGTTTAGTTTAGCTGTTATAAAAGTTTGTTTTTTTAGTGCTGTAAATGCATTTTCAGCTCGCGCTGTACACATTTGCTATGAGAGGCATTATCTCATAAGGGAAATATTGGACAATCAAATTAATGACTGCCCAGGCTTCAGGATGTCTTTTTACACTATATAAAGGTGGAAATTTACATTGGAAACGTTTAGTTTAGCTGTTATAAAAGTTTGTTTTTTTAGTGCTGAAAATGCATTTTCAGCTCGCACTGTACACATTTGCTATGTGAGGCATTATCTCATAAGGGAAATACTGGACAATCAAATTAATGACTTCCCAGGCTTCAGGATGCCTTTTTACACTCTATAAATGTGGAAATTTACATTGGAAACGTTTGGTTTAGCTGTTAATGAAGTTTCGTTTTTTTAGTGCTGAAAATTCATTGTCTGCTGGCGCTGTACACTTTTTCTAAGTGTTGCAATATCTCATGAATGAAATACTGGACAATAAAATTAATGACTTTCCAGGCTTCAGGATGCCTTTCTACACTATATAAAGGTGGAAATTTACATTGGAAACGTTTGGTTTAGCTGTTATAAAAGTTTGGTTTTTTAGTGCTGTAAATGCATTTTCAGCTCGCGCTGTACACATTTGCTATGAGAGGCATTATCTCATTAGGGAAATATTGGACAATCAAATTAATGACTGCCCAGGCTTCAGGATGTCTTTTTACACTATATAAAGGTGGAAATTTACATTGGAAACGTTTAGTTTAGCTGTTATAAAAGTTTGTTTTTTTAGTGCTGTAAATGCATTTTCAGCTCGCGCTGTACACATTTGCTATGTGAGGCATTATCTCATAAGGGAAATACTGGACAATCAAATTAATGACTGCCCAGGCTTCAGGATGTCTTTTTACACTATATAAAGGTGGAAATTTACATTGGAAACGTTTGGTTTAGCTGTTATAAAAGTTTGGTTTTTTAGTGCTGAAAATGCATTTTCAGCTCGCACTGTACACATTTGCTATGTGAGGCATTATCTCATAAGGGAAATACTGGACAATCAAATTAATGACTTCCCAGGCTTCAGGATGCCTTTTTACACTCTATAAATGTGGAAATTTACATTGGAAACGTTTGGATTAGCTGTTAATGAAGTTTCGTTTTTTTAGTGCTGAAAATTCATTGTCTGCTGGCGCTGTACACTTTTTCTAAGTGTTGCAATATCTCATGAAGGAAATACTGGACAATCAAATTAATGACTTTCCAGGCTTCAGGATGCCTTTCTACACTATATAAAGGTGGAAATTTACATTGGAAACGTTTGGTTTAGCTGTTATAAAAGTTTGGTTTTTTAGTGCTGTAAATGCATTTTCAGCTCGCGCTGTACACATTTGCTATGAGAGGCATTATCTCATAAGGGAAATATTGGACAATCAAATTAATGACTGCCCAGGCTTCAGGATGTCTTTTTACACTATATAAAGGTGGAAATTTACATTGGAAACGTTTAGTTTAGCTGTTATAAAAGTTTGTTTTTTTAGTGCTGTAAATGCATTTTCAGCTCGCGCTGTACACATTTGCTATGAGAGGCATTATCTCATAAGGGAAATATTGGACAATCAAATTAATGACTGCCCAGGCTTCAGGATGTCTTTTTACACTATATAAAGGTGGAAATTTACATTGGAAACGTTTAGTTTAGCTGTTATAAAAGTTTGTTTTTTTAGTGCTGAAAATGCATTTTCAGCTCGCACTGTACACATTTGCTATGTGAGGCATTATCTCAGAAGGGAAATACTGGACAATCAAATTAATGACTTCCCAGGCTTCAGGATGCCTTTTTACACTCTATAAATGTGGAAATTTACATTGGAAACGTTTGGTTTAGCTGTTAATGAAGTTTCGTTTTTTTAGTGCTGAAAATTCATTGTCTGCTGGCGCTGTACACTTTTTCTAAGTGTTGCAATATCTCATGAAGGAAATACTGGACAATCAAATTAATTACTTTCCAGGCTTCAGGATGCCTTTCTACACTATATAAAGGTGGAAATTTACATTGGAAACGTTTGGTTTAGCTGTTATAAAAGTTTGGTTTTTTAGTGCTGTAAATGCATTTTCAGCTCGCGCTGTACACATTTGCTATGAGAGGCATTATCTCATAAGGGAAATATTGGACAATCAAATTAATGACTGCCCAGGCTTCAGAATGTCTTTTTACACTATATAAAGGTGGAAATTTACATTGGAAACGTTTAGTTTAGCTGTTAATGAAGTTTCGTTTTTTTAGTGCTGAAAATTCATTGTCTGCTGGCGCTGTACACTTTTTCTAAGTGTTGCAATATCTCATGAAGGAAATACTGGACAATCAAATTAATGACTTTCCAGGCTTCAGGATGCCTTTCTACACTATATAAAGGTGGAAATTTACATTGGAAACGTTTGGTTTAGCTGTTATAAAAGTTTGGTTTTTTAGTGCTGTAAATGCATTTTCAGCTCGCGCTGTACACATTTGCTATGAGAGGCATTATCTCATAAGGGAAATATTGGACAATCAAATTAATGACTGCGCAGGCTTCAGGATGTCTTTTTACACTATATAAAGGTGGAAATTTACATTGGAAACGTTTGGTTTAGCTGTTATAAAAGTTTGTTTTTTTAGTGCTGTAAATGCATTTTCAGCTCGCGCTGTACACATTTGCTATGAGAGGCATTATCTCATAAGGGAAATATTGGACAATCAAATTAATGACTGCCCAGGCTTCAGAATGTCTTTTTACACTATATAAAGGTGGAAATTTACATTGGAAACGTTTAGTTTAGCTGTTAATGAAGTTTCGTTTTTTTAGTGCTGAAAATTCATTGTCTGCTGGCGCTGTACACTTTTTCTAAGTGTTGCAATATCTCATGAAGGAAATACTGGACAATCAAATTAATGACTTTCCAGGCTTCAGGATGCCTTTCTACACTATATAAAGGTGGAAATTTACATTGGAAACGTTTGGTTTAGCTGTTATAAAAGTTTGGTTTTTTAGTGCTGTAAATGCATTTTCAGCTCGCGCTGTACACATTTGCTATGAGAGGCATTATCTCATAAGGGAAATATTGGACAATCAAATTAATGACTGCGCAGGCTTCAGGATGTCTTTTTACACTATATAAAGGTGGAAATTTACATTGGAAACGTTTGGTTTAGCTGTTATAAAAGTTTGTTTTTTTAGTGCTGTAAATGCATTTTCAGCTCGCGCTGTACACATTTGCTATGAGAGGCATTATCTCATAAGGGAAATATTGGACAATCAAATTAATGGCTGCCCGGGCTTCAGGATGTCTTTTTACACTATATAAAGGTGGAAATTTACATTGGAAACGTTTAGTTTAGCTGTTATAAAAGTTTGTTTTTTTAGTGCTGTAAATGCATTTTCAGCTCGCGCTGTACACATTTGCTATGAGAGGCATTATCTCATAAGGGAAATATTGGACAATCAAATTAATGACTGCCCAGGCTTCAGAATGTCTTTTTACACTATATAAAGGTGGAAATTTACATTGGAAACGTTTAGTTTAGCTGTTAATGAAGTTTCGTTTTTTTAGTGCTGAAAATTCATTGTCTGCTGGCGCTGTACACTTTTTCTAAGTGTTGCAATATCTCATGAAGGAAATACTGGACAATCAAATTAATGACTTTCCAGGCTTCAGGATGCCTTTCTACACTATATAAAGGTGGAAATTTACATTGGAAACGTTTGGTTTAGCTGTTATAAAAGTTTGTTTTTTTAGTGCTGTAAATGCATTTTCAGCTCGCGCTGTACACATTTGCTATGAGAGGCATTATCTCATAAGGGAAATATTGGACAATCAAATTAATGACTGCGCAGGCTTCAGGATGTCTTTTTACACTATATAAAGGTGGAAATTTACATTGGAAACGTTTGGTTTAGCTGTTATAAAAGTTTGTTTTTTTAGTGCTGTAAATGCATTTTCAGCTCGCGCTGTACACATTTGCTATGAGAGGCATTATCTCATAAGGGAAATATTGGACAATCAAATTAATGGCTGCCCGGGCTTCAGGATGTCTTTTTACACTATATAAAGGTGGAAATTTACATTGGAAACGTTTAGTTTAGCTGTTAATGAAGTTTCGTTTTTTTAGTGCTGAAAATTCATTGTCTGCTGGCGCTGTACACTTTTTCTAAATGTTGCAATATCTCATGAAGGAAATACTGGACAATCAAATTAATGACTTTCCAGGCTTCAGGATGCCTTTCTACACTATATAAAGGTGGAAATTTACATTGGAAACGTTTGGTTTAGCTGTTATAAAAGTTTGGTTTTTTTAGTGCTGTAAATGCATTTTCAGCTCGCGCTGTACACATTTGCTATGAGAGGCATTATCTCATAAGGGAAATATTGGACAATCAAATTAATGACTGCCCAGGCTTCAGGATGTCTTTTTACACTATATAAAGGTGGAAATTTACATTGGAAACGTTTGGTTTAGGTGTTATATAAGTTTGTTTTTTTAGTGCTGAAAATGCATTTTCAGCTCGCACTGTACACATTTGCTATGTGAGGCATTATCTCATAAGGGAAATACTGGACAATCAAATTAATGACTTCCCAGGCTTCAGGATGCCTTTTTACACTCTATAAATGTGGAAATTTACATTGGAAACGTTTGGTTTAGCTGTTAATGAAGTTTCGTTTTTTTAGTGCTGAAAATTCATTGTCTGCTGGCGCTGTACACTTTTTCTAAGTGTTGCAATATCTCATGAAGGAAATACTGGACAATCAAATTAATGACTTTCCAGGCTTCAGGATGCCTTTCTACACTATATAAAGGTGGAAATTTACATTGGAAACGTTTGGTTTAGCTGTTATAAAAGTTTGGTTTTTTAGTGCTGTAAATGCATTTTCAGCTCGCGCTGTACACATTTGCTATGAGAGGCATTATCTCATAAGGGAAATATTGGACAATCAAATTAATGACTGCCCAGGCTTCAGGATGTCTTTTTACACTATATAAAGGTGGAAATTTACATTGGAAACGTTTGGTTTAGCTGTTATAAAAGTTTGTTTTTTTAGTGCTGTAAATGCATTTTCAGCTCGCACTGTACACAATTGCTATGAGAGGCATTATCTCATAAGGGAAATATTGGACAATCAAATTAATGACTGCCCAGGCTTCAGGATGTCTTTTTACACTATATAAAGGTGGAAATTTACATTGGAAACGTTTGGTTTAGCTGTTATAAAAGTTTGTTTTTTTAGTGCTGTAAATGCATTTTCAGCTCGCACTGTACACATTTGCTATGAGAAGCATTATCTCATAAGGGAAATATTGGACAATCAAATTAATGACTGCCCAGGCTTCAGGATGTCTTTTTACACTATATAAATGTGGAAATTTACATTTGAAACGTTTGGTTTAGCTGTTATAAAAGTTTGGTTTTTTAGTGCTGAAAATGCATTTTCAGCTCGCGCTGTACACATTTGCTATGAGAGGCATTATCTCATAAGGGAAATATTGGACAATCAAATTAATGACTGCCCAGGCTTCAGGATGTCTTTTTACACTATATAAAGGTGGAAATTTACATTGGAAACGTTTGGTTTAGCTGTTATAAAAGTTTGGTTTTTTAGTGCTGTAAATGCATTTTCAGCTCGCGCTGTACACATTTGCTATGAGAGGCATTATCTCATAAGGGAAATATTGGACAATCAAATTAATGACTGCCCAGGTTTCAGGATGTCTTTTTACACTATATAAAGGTGGAAATTTACATTGGAAACGTTTGGTTTAGGTGTTATATAAGTTTGGTTTTTTAGTGCTGAAAATGCATTTTCAGCTCGCACTGTACACATTTGCTATGTGAGGCATTATCTCATAAGGGAAATACTGGACAATCAAATTAATGACTTCCCAGGCTTCAGGATGCCTTTTTACACTCTATAAATGTGGAAATTTACATTGGAAACGTTTGGTTTAGCTGTTAATGAAGTTTCGTTTTTTTAGTGCTGAAAATTCATTGTCTGCTGGCGCTGTACACTTTTTCTAAGTTTTGCAATATCTCATGTAGGAAATACTGGACAATCAAATTAATGACTTTCCAGGCTTCAGGATGCCTTTCTACACTATATAAAGGTGGAAATTTACATTGGAAACGTTTGGTTTAGCTGTTATAAAAGTTTGTTTTTTTAGTGCTGTAAATGCATTTTCAGCTCGCGCTGTACACATTTGCTATGTGAGGCATTATCTCATAAGGGAAATACTGGACAATCAAATTAATGACTGCCCAGGCTTCAGGATGTCTTTTTACACTATATAAAGGTGGAAATTTACATTGGAAACGTTTGGTTTAGCTGTTATAAAAGTTTGGTTTTTTTAGTGCTGAAAATTCATTGTCTGCTGGCGCTGTACACTTTTTCTAAGTGTTGCAATATCTCATGAAGGAAATACTGGACAATCAAATTAATGACTTTCCAGGCTCCAGGATGCCTTTCTACACTATATAAAGGTGGAAATTTACATTGGAAACGTTTGGTTTAGCTGTTATAAAAGTTTGGTTTTTTAGTGCTGTAAATGCATTTTCAGCTCGCGCTGTACACATTTGCTATGAGAGGCATTATCTCATAAGGGAAATATTGGACAATCAAATTAATGACTGCCCAGGCTTCAGGATGTCTTTTTACACTATATAAAGGTGGAAATTTACATTGGAAACGTTTAGTTTAGCTGTTAATGAAGTTTCGTTTTTTTAGTGCTGAAAATTCATTGTCTACTGGCGCTGTACACTTTTTCTAAGTGTTGCAATATCTCATGAAGGAAATACTGGACAATCAAATTAATGACTGTCCAGGCTTCAGGATGCCTTTCTACACTATATAAAGGTGGAAATTTACATTGGAAACGTTTGGTTTAGCTGTTATAAAAGTTTGGTTTTTTAGTGCTGTAAATGCATTTTCAGCTCGCGCTGTACACATTTGCTATGAGAGGCATTATCTCATAAGGGAAATATTGGACAATCAAATTAATGACTGCCCAGGCTTCAGGATGTCTTTTTACACTATATAAAGGTGGAAATTTACATTGGAAACGTTTGGTTTAGCTGTTATAAAAGTTTGGTTTTTTAGTGCTGAAAATGCATTTTCAGCTCGCACTGTACACATTTGCTATGTGAGGCATTATCTCATAAGGGAAATACTGGACAATCAAATTAATGACTTCCCAGGCTTCAGGATGCATTTTTACACTCTATAAATGTGGAAATTTACATTGGAAATGTTTGGTTTAGCTGTTATAAAAGTTTGTTTTTTTAGTGCTGTAAATGCATTTTCAGCTCGCGCTGTACACATTTGCTATGTGAGGCATTATCTCATAAGGGAAATACTGGACAATCAAATTAATGACTGCCCAGGCTTCAGGATGTCTTTTTACACTATATAAAGGTGGAAATTTACATTGGAAACGTTTGGTTTAGCTGTTATAAAAGTTTGGTTTTTTAGTGCTGAAAATGCATTTTCAGCTCGCACTGTACACATTTGCTATGTGAGGCATTATCTCATAAGGGAAATACTGGACAATCAAATTAATGACTGCCCAGGCTTCAGGATGTCTTTTTACACTATATAAAGGTGGAAATTTACATTGGAAACGTTTAGTTTAGCTGTTAATGAAGTTTCGTTTTTTTAGTGCTGGAAATTCATTGTCTGCTGGCGCTGTACACTTTTTCTAAGTGTTGCAATATCTCATGAAGGAAATACTGGACAATCAAATTAAAGACTTTCCAGGCTTCAGGATGCCTTTTTACACTATATAAAGGTGGAAATTTACATTGGAAACGTTTGGTTTAGCTGTTATAAAAGTTTGGTTTTTTAGTGCTGTAAATGCATTTTCAGCTCGCGCTGTACACATTTGCTATGAGAGGCATTATCTCATAAGGGAAATATTGGACAATCAAATTAATGACTGCCCAGGCTTCAGGATGTCTTTTTACACTATATAAAGGTGGAAATTTACATTGGAAACATTTAGTTTAGCTGTTAATGAAGTTTCGTTTTTTTAGTGCTGAAAATTCATTGTCTGCTGGCGCTGTACACTTTTTCTAAGTGTTGCAATATCTCATGAAGGAAATACTGGACAATCAAATTAATGACTTTCCAGGCTTCAGGATGCCTTTCTACACTATATAAAGGTGGAAATTTACATTGGAAACGTTTGGTTTAGCTGTTATAAAAGTTAGTTTTTTTAGTGCTGTAAATGCATTTTCAGCTCGCGCTGTACACATTTGCTATGAGAGGCATTATCTCATAAGGGAAATATTGGACAATCAAATTAATGACTGCCCAGGCTTCAGGATGTCTTTTTACACTATATAAAGGTGGAAATTTACATTGGAAACGTTTTTTAGCTGTTATAAAAGTTTGGTTTTTTAGTGCTGTAAATGCATTTTCAGCTCGCGCTGTACACATTTGCTATGAGAGGCATTATCTCATAAGGGAAATATTGGACCATCAAATTAATGACTGCCCAGGCTTCAGGATGTCTTTTTACACTATATAAAGGTGGAAATTTACATTGGAAACGTTTGGTTTAGCTGTTATAAAAGTTTGGTTTTTTAGTGCTGAAAATGCATTTTCAGCTCGCACTGTACACATTTGCTATGTGAGGCATTATCTCATAAGGGAAATACTGGACAATCAAATTAATGACTTCCCAGGCTTGAGGATGCCTTTTTACACTCTATAAATGTGGAAATTTACATTGGAAACGTTTGGTTTAGCTGTTAATGAAGTTTCGTTTTTTTAGTGCTGAAAATTCATTGTCTGCTGGCGCTGTACACTTTTTCTAAGTTTTGCAATATCTCATGTAGGAAATACTGGACAATCAAATTAATGACTTTCCAGGCTTCAGGATGCCTTTCTACACTATATAAAGGTGGAAATTTACATTGGAAACGTTTGGTTTAGCTGTTATAAAAGTTTGTTTTTTTAGTGCTGTAAATGCATTTTCAGCTCGCGCTGTACACATTTGCTATGTGAGGCATTATCTCATAAGGGAAATACTGGACAATCAAATTAATGACTGCCCAGGCTTCAGGATGTCTTTTTACACTATATAAAGGTGGAAATTTACATTGGAAACGTTTGGTTTAGCTGTTATAAAAGTTTGGTTTTTTTAGTGCTGAAAATTCATTGTCTGCTGGCGCTGTACACTTTTTCTAAGTGTTGCAATATCTCATGAAGGAAATACTGGACAATCAAATTAATGACTTTCCAGGCTCCAGGATGCCTTTCTACACTATATAAAGGTGGAAATTTACATTGGAAACGTTTGGTTTAGCTGTTATAAAAGTTTGGTTTTTTAGTGCTGTAAATGCATTTTCAGCTCGCGCTGTACACATTTGCTATGAGAGGCATTATCTCATAAGGGAAATATTGGACAATCAAATTAATGACTGCCCAGGCTTCAGGATGTCTTTTTACACTATATAAAGGTGGAAATTTACATTGGAAACGTTTAGTTTAGCTGTTAATGAAGTTTCGTTTTTTTAGTGCTGAAAATTCATTGTCTACTGGCGCTGTACACTTTTTCTAAGTGTTGCAATATCTCATGAAGGAAATACTGGACAATCAAATTAATGACTTTCCAGGCTTCAGGATGCCTTTCTACACTATATAAAGGTGGAAATTTACATTGGAAACGTTTGGTTTAGCTGTTATAAAAGTTTGGTTTTTTAGTGCTGTAAATGCATTTTCAGCTCGCGCTGTACACATTTGCTATGAGAGGCATTATCTCATAAGGGAAATATTGGACAATCAAATTAATGACTGCCCAGGCTTCAGGATGTCTTTTTACACTATATAAAGGTGGAAATTTACATTGGAAACGTTTGGTTTAGCTGTTATAAAAGTTTGGTTTTTTAGTGCTGAAAATGCATTTTCAGCTCGCACTGTACACATTTGCTATGTGAGGCATTATCTCATAAGGGAAATACTGGACAATCAAATTAATGACTTCCCAGGCTTCAGGATGCATTTTTACACTCTATAAATGTGGAAATTTACATTGGAAACGTTTGGTTTAGCTGTTATAAAAGTTTGTTTTTTTAGTGCTGTAAATGCATTTTCAGCTCGCGCTGTACACATTTGCTATGTGAGGCATTATCTCATAAGGGAAATACTGGACAATCAAATTAATGACTGCCCAGGCTTCAGGATGTCTTTTTACACTATATAAAGGTGGAAATTTACATTGGAAACGTTTGGTTTAGCTGTTATAAAAGTTTGGTTTTTTAGTGCTGAAAATGCATTTTCAGCTCGCACTGTACACATTTGCTATGTGAGGCATTATCTCATAAGGGAAATACTGGACAATCAAATTAATGACTGCCCAGGCTTCAGGATGTCTTTTTACACTATATAAAGGTGGAAATTTACATTGGAAACGTTTAGTTTAGCTGTTAATGAAGTTTCGTTTTTTTAGTGCTGGAAATTCATTGTCTGCTGGCGCTGTACACTTTTTCTAAGTGTTGCAATATCTCATGAAGGAAATACTGGACAATCAAATTAAAGACTTTCCAGGCTTCAGGATGCCTTTTTACACTATATAAAGGTGGAAATTTACATTGGAAACGTTTGGTTTAGCTGTTATAAAAGTTTGGTTTTTTAGTGCTGTAAATGCATTTTCAGCTCGCGCTGTACACATTTGCTATGAGAGGCATTATCTCATAAGGGAAATATTGGACAATCAAATTAATGACTGCCCAGGCTTCAGGATGTCTTTTTACACTATATAAAGGTGGAAATTTACATTGGAAACATTTAGTTTAGCTGTTAATGAAGTTTCGTTTTTTTAGTGCTGAAAATTCATTGTCTGCTGGCGCTGTACACTTTTTCTAAGTGTTGCAATATCTCATGAAGGAAATACTGGACAATCAAATTAATGACTTTCCAGGCTTCAGGATGCCTTTCTACACTATATAAAGGTGGAAATTTACATTGGAAACGTTTGGTTTAGCTGTTATAAAAGTTAGTTTTTTTAGTGCTGTAAATGCATTTTCAGCTCGCGCTGTACACATTTGCTATGAGAGGCATTATCTCATAAGGGAAATATTGGACAATCAAATTAATGACTGCCCAGGCTTCAGGATGTCTTTTTACACTATATAAAGGTGGAAATTTACATTGGAAACGTTTTTTAGCTGTTATAAAAGTTTGGTTTTTTAGTGCTGTAAATGCATTTTCAGCTCGCGCTGTACACATTTGCTATGAGAGGCATTATCTCATAAGGGAAATATTGGACCATCAAATTAATGACTGCCCAGGCTTCAGGATGTCTTTTTACACTATATAAAGGTGGAAATTTACATTGGAAACGTTTGGTTTAGCTGTTATAAAAGTTTGGTTTTTTAGTGCTGAAAATGCATTTTCAGCTCGCACTGTACACATTTGCTATGTGAGGCATTATCTCATAAGGGAAATACTGGACAATCAAATTAATGACTTCCCAGGCTTGAGGATGCCTTTTTACACTCTATAAATGTGGAAATTTACATTGGAAACGTTTGGTTTAGCTGTTAATGAAGTTTCGTTTTTTTAGTGCTGAAAATTCATTGTCTGCTGGCGCTGTACACTTTTTCTAAGTGTTGCAATATCTCATGAAGGAAATACTGGACAATCAAATTAATGACTTCCCAGGCTTCAGGATGCCTTTTTACACTCTATAAATGTGGAAATTTACATTGGAAACGTTTGGTTTAGCTGTTAATGAAGTTTCGTTTTTTTAGTGCTGAAAATTCATTGTCTGCTGGCGCTGTACACTTTTTCTAAGTTTTGCAATATCTCATGTAGGAAATACTGGACAATCAAATTAATGACTTTCCAGGCTTCAGGATGCCTTTCTACACTATATAAAGGTGGAAATTTACATTGGAAACGTTTGGTTTAGCTGTTATAAAAGTTTGTTTTTTTAGTGCTGTAAATGCATTTTCAGCTCGCGCTGTACACATTTGCTATGTGAGGCATTATCTCATAAGGGAAATACTGGACAATCAAATTAATGACTGCCCAGGCTTCAGGATGTCTTTTTACACTATATAAAGGTGGAAATTTACATTGGAAACGTTTGGTTTAGCTGTTATAAAAGTTTGGTTTTTTTAGTGCTGAAAATTCATTGTCTGCTGGCGCTGTACACTTTTTCTAAGTGTTGCAATATCTCATGAAGGAAATACTGGACAATCAAATTAATGACTTTCCAGGCTCCAGGATGCCTTTCTACACTATATAAAGGTGGAAATTTACATTGGAAACGTTTGGTTTAGCTGTTATAAAAGTTTGGTTTTTTAGTGCTGTAAATGCATTTTCAGCTCGCGCTGTACACATTTGCTATGAGAGGCATTATCTCATAAGGGAAATATTGGACAATCAAATTAATGACTGCCCAGGCTTCAGGATGTCTTTTTACACTATATAAAGGTGGAAATTTACATTGGAAACGTTTAGTTTAGCTGTTAATGAAGTTTCGTTTTTTTAGTGCTGAAAATTCATTGTCTACTGGCGCTGTACACTTTTTCTAAGTGTTGCAATATCTCATGAAGGAAATACTGGACAATCAAATTAATGACTTTCCAGGCTTCAGGATGCCTTTCTACACTATATAAAGGTGGAAATTTACATTGGAAACGTTTGGTTTAGCTGTTATAAAAGTTTGGTTTTTTAGTGCTGTAAATGCATTTTCAGCTCGCGCTGTACACATTTGCTATGAGAGGCATTATCTCATAAGGGAAATATTGGACAATCAAATTAATGACTGCTCAGGCTTCAGGATGTCTTTTTACACTATAAAAAGGTGGAAATTTACATTGGAAACGTTTGGTTTAGCTGTTATAAAAGTTTGGTTTTTTAGTGCTGAAAATGCATTTTCAGCTCGCACTGTACACATTTGCTATGTGAGGCATTATCTCATAAGGGAAATACTGGACAATCAAATTAATGACTTCCCAGGCTTCAGGATGCATTTTTACACTCTATAAATGTGGAAATTTACATTGGAAACGTTTGGTTTAGCTGTTATAAAAGTTTGTTTTTTTAGTGCTGTAAATGCATTTTCAGCTCGCGCTGTACACATTTGCTATGTGAGGCATTATCTCATAAGGGAAATACTGGACAATCAAATTAATGACTGCCCAGGCTTCAGGATGTCTTTTTACACTATATAAAGGTGGAAATTTACATTGGAAACGTTTAGTTTAGCTGTTAATGAAGTTTCGTTTTTTTAGTGCTGGAAATTCATTGTCTGCTGGCGCTGTACACTTTTTCTAAGTGTTGCAATATCTCATGAAGGAAATACTGGACAATCAAATTAAAGACTTTCCAGGCTTCAGGATGCCTTTTTACACTATATAAAGGTGGAAATTTACATTGGAAACGTTTGGTTTAGCTGTTATAAAAGTTTGGTTTTTTAGTGCTGTAAATGCATTTTCAGCTCGCGCTGTACACATTTGCTATGAGAGGCATTATCTCATAAGGGAAATATTGGACAATCAAATTAATGACTGCCCAGGCTTCAGGATGTCTTTTTACACTATATAAAGGTGGAAATTTACATTGGAAACATTTAGTTTAGCTGTTAATGAAGTTTCGTTTTTTTAGTGCTGAAAATTCATTGTCTGCTGGCGCTGTACACTTTTTCTAAGTGTTGCAATATCTCATGAAGGAAATACTGGACAATCAAATTAATGACTTTCCAGGCTTCAGGATGCCTTTCTACACTATATAAAGGTGGAAATTTACATTGGAAACGTTTGGTTTAGCTGTTATAAAAGTTAGTTTTTTTAGTGCTGTAAATGCATTTTCAGCTCGCGCTGTACACATTTGCTATGAGAGGCATTATCTCATAAGGGAAATATTGGACAATCAAATTAATGACTGCCCAGGCTTCAGGATGTCTTTTTACACTATATAAAGGTGGAAATTTACATTGGAAACGTTTTTTAGCTGTTATAAAAGTTTGGTTTTTTAGTGCTGTAAATGCATTTTCAGCTCGCGCTGTACACATTTGCTATGAGAGGCATTATCTCATAAGGGAAATATTGGACCATCAAATTAATGACTGCCCAGGCTTCAGGATGTCTTTTTACACTATATAAAGGTGGAAATTTACATTGGAAACGTTTGGTTTAGCTGTTATAAAAGTTTGGTTTTTTAGTGCTGAAAATGCATTTTCAGCTCGCACTGTACACATTTGCTATGTGAGGCATTATCTCATAAGGGAAATACTGGACAATCAAATTAATGACTTCCCAGGCTTGAGGATGCCTTTTTACACTCTATAAATGTGGAAATTTACATTGGAAACGTTTGGTTTAGCTGTTAATGAAGTTTCGTTTTTTTAGTGCTGAAAATTCATTGTCTGCTGGCGCTGTACACTTTTTCTAAGTGTTGCAATATCTCATGAAGGAAATACTGGACAATCAAATTAATGACTTCCCAGGCTTCAGGATGCCTTTTTACACTCTATAAATGTGGAAATTTACATTGGAAACGTTTGGTTTAGCTGTTAATGAAGTTTCGTTTTTTTAGTGCTGAAAATTCATTGTCTGCTGGCGCTGTACACTTTTTCTAAGTTTTGCAATATCTCATGTAGGAAATACTGGACAATCAAATTAATGACTTTCCAGGCTTCAGGATGCCTTTCTACACTATATAAAGGTGGAAATTTACATTGGAAACGTTTGGTTTAGCTGTTATAAAAGTTTGTTTTTTTAGTGCTGTAAATGCATTTTCAGCTCGCGCTGTACACATTTGCTATGTGAGGCATTATCTCATAAGGGAAATACTGGACAATCAAATTAATGACTGCCCAGGCTTCAGGATGTCTTTTTACACTATATAAAGGTGGAAATTTACATTGGAAACGTTTGGTTTAGCTGTTATAAAAGTTTGGTTTTTTTAGTGCTGAAAATTCATTGTCTGCTGGCGCTGTACACTTTTTCTAAGTGTTGCAATATCTCATGAAGGAAATACTGGACAATCAAATTAATGACTTTCCAGGCTCCAGGATGCCTTTCTACACTATATAAAGGTGGAAATTTACATTGGAAACGTTTGGTTTAGCTGTTATAAAAGTTTGGTTTTTTAGTGCTGTAAATGCATTTTCAGCTCGCGCTGTACACATTTGCTATGAGAGGCATTATCTCATAAGGGAAATATTGGACAATCAAATTAATGACTGCCCAGGCTTCAGGATGTCTTTTTACACTATATAAAGGTGGAAATTTACATTGGAAACGTTTAGTTTAGCTGTTAATGAAGTTTCGTTTTTTTAGTGCTGAAAATTCATTGTCTACTGGCGCTGTACACTTTTTCTAAGTGTTGCAATATCTCATGAAGGAAATACTGGACAATCAAATTAATGACTTTCCAGGCTTCAGGATGCCTTTCTACACTATATAAATGTGGAAATTTACATTGGAAACGTTTGGTTTAGCTGTTATAAAAGTTTGTTTTTTTAGTGCTGTAAATGCATTTTCAGCTCGCGCTGTACACATTTGCTATGTGAGGCATTATCTCATAAGGGAAATACTGGACAATCAAATTAATGACTGCCCAGGCTTCAGGATGTCTTTTTACACTATATAAAGGTGGAAATTTACATTGGAAACGTTTGGTTTAGCTGTTATAAAAGTTTGGTTTTTTAGTGCTGAAAATGCATTTTCAGCTCGCACTGTACACATTTGCTATGTGAGGCATTATCTCATAAGGGAAATACTGGACAATCAAATTAATGACTGCCCAGGCTTCAGGATGTCTTTTTACACTATATAAAGGTGGAAATTTACATTGGAAACGTTTAGTTTAGCTGTTAATGAAGTTTCGTTTTTTTAGTGCTGGAAATTCATTGTCTGCTGGCGCTGTACACTTTTTCTAAGTGTTGCAATATCTCATGAAGGAAATACTGGACAATCAAATTAAAGACTTTCCAGGCTTCAGGATGCCTTTTTACACTATATAAAGGTGGAAATTTACATTGGAAACGTTTGGTTTAGCTGTTATAAAAGTTTGGTTTTTTAGTGCTGTAAATGCATTTTCAGCTCGCGCTGTACACATTTGCTATGAGAGGCATTATCTCATAAGGGAAATATTGGACAATCAAATTAATGACTGCCCAGGCTTCAGGATGTCTTTTTACACTATATAAAGGTGGAAATTTACATTGGAAACATTTAGTTTAGCTGTTAATGAAGTTTCGTTTTTTTAGTGCTGAAAATTCATTGTCTGCTGGCGCTGTACACTTTTTCTAAGTGTTGCAATATCTCATGAAGGAAATACTGGACAATCAAATTAATGACTTTCCAGGCTTCAGGCTGCCTTTCTACACTATATAAAGGTGGAAATTTACATTGGAAACGTTTGGTTTAGCTGTTATAAAAGTTTGTTTTTTTAGTGCTGTAAATGCATTTTCAGCTCGCGCTGTACACATTTGCTATGAGAGGCATTATCTCATAAGGGAAATATTGGACAATCAAATTAATGACTGCCCAGGCTTCAGGATGTCTTTTTACACTATATAAAGGTGGAAATTTACATTGGAAACGTTTGGTTTAGCTGTTATAAAAGTTTGGTTTTTTAGTGCTGTAAATGCATTTTCAGCTCGCGCTGTACACATTTGCTATGAGAGGCATTATCTCATAAGGGAAATATTGGACCATCAAATTAATGACTGCCCAGGCTTCAGGATGTCTTTTTACACTATATAAAGGTGGAAATTTACATTGGAAACGTTTGGTTTAGCTGTTATAAAAGTTTGGTTTTTTAGTGCTGAAAATGCATTTTCAGCTCGCACTGTACACATTTGCTATGTGAGGCATTATCTCATAAGGGAAATACTGGACAATCAAATTAATGACTTCCCAGGCTTCAGGATGCATTTTTACACTCTATAAATGTGGAAATTTACATTGGAAACGTTTGGTTTAGCTGTTATAAAAGTTTGTTTTTTTAGTGCTGTAAATGCATTTTCAGCTCGCGCTGTACACATTTGCTATGTGAGGCATTATCTCATAAGGGAAATACTGGACAATCAAATTAATGACTGCCCAGGCTTCAGGATGTCTTTTTACACTATATAAAGGTGGAAATTTACATTGGAAACGTTTGGTTTAGCTGTTATAAAAGTTTGGTTTTTTAGTGCTGAAAATGCATTTTCAGCTCGCACTGTACACATTTGCTATGTGAGGCATTATCTCATAAGGGAAATACTGGACAATCAAATTAATGACTTCCCAGGCTTCAGGATGCCTTTTTACACTCTATAAATGTGGAAATTTACATTGGAAACGTTTGGTTTAGCTGTTAATGAAGTTTCGTTTTTTTAGTGCTGAAAATTCATTGTCTGCTGGCGCTGTACACTTTTTCTAAGTGTTGCAATATCTCATGAAGGAAATACTGGACAATCAAATTAATGACTTCCCAGGCTTCAGGATGCCTTTTTACACTCTATAAATGTGGAAATTTACATTGGAAACGTTTGGTTTAGCTGTTAATGAAGTTTCGTTTTTTTAGTGCTGAAAATTCATTGTCTGCTGGCGCTGTACACTTTTTCTAAGTTTTGCAATATCTCATGTAGGAAATACTGGACAATCAAATTAATGACTTTCCAGGCTTCAGGATGCCTTTCTACACTATATAAAGGTGGAAATTTACATTGGAAACGTTTGGTTTAGCTGTTATAAAAGTTTGTTTTTTTAGTGCTGTAAATGCATTTTCAGCTCGCGCTGTACACATTTGCTATGTGAGGCATTATCTCATAAGGGAAATACTGGACAATCAAATTAATGACTGCCCAGGCTTCAGGATGTCTTTTTACACTATATAAAGGTGGAAATTTACATTGGAAACGTTTGGTTTAGCTGTTATAAAAGTTTGGTTTTTTTAGTGCTGAAAATTCATTGTCTGCTGGCGCTGTACACTTTTTCTAAGTGTTGCAATATCTCAAGAAGGAAATACTGGACAATCAAATTAATGACTTTCCAGGCTCCAGGATGCCTTTCTACACTATATAAAGGTGGAAATTTACATTGGAAACGTTTGGTTTAGCTGTTATAAAAGTTTGGTTTTTTAGTGCTGTAAATGCATTTTCAGCTCGCGCTGTACACATTTGCTATGAGAGGCATTATCTCATAAGGGAAATATTGGACAATCAAATTAATGACTGCCCAGGCTTCAGGATGTCTTTTTACACTATATAAAGGTGGAAATTTACATTGGAAACGTTTAGTTTAGCTGTTAATGAAGTTTCGTTTTTTTAGTGCTGAAAATTCATTGTCTACTGGCGCTGTACACTTTTTCTAAGTGTTGCAATATCTCATGAAGGAAATACTGGACAATCAAATTAATGACTTTCCAGGCTTCAGGATGCCTTTCTACACTATATAAAGGTGGAAATTTACATTGGAAACGTTTGGTTTAGCTGTTATAAAAGTTTGGTTTTTTAGTGCTGTAAATGCATTTTCAGCTCGCGCTGTACACATTTGCTATGAGAGGCATTATCTCATAAGGGAAATATTGGACAATCAAATTAATGACTGCCCAGGCTTCAGGATGTCTTTTTACACTATATAAAGGTGGAAATTTACATTGGAAACGTTTGGTTTAGCTGTTATAAAAGTTTGGTTTTTTAGTGCTGAAAATGCATTTTCAGCTCGCACTGTACACATTTGCTATGTGAGGCATTATCTCATAAGGGAAATACTGGACAATCAAATTAATGACTTCCCAGGCTTCAGGATGCATTTTTACACTCTATAAATGTGGAAATTTACATTGGAAACGTTTGGTTTAGCTGTTATAAAAGTTTGTTTTTTTAGTGCTGTAAATGCATTTTCAGCTCGCGCTGTACACATTTGCTATGTGAGGCATTATCTCATAAGGGAAATACTGGACAATCAAATTAATGACTGCCCAGGCTTCAGGATGTCTTTTTACACTATATAAAGGTGGAAATTTACATTGGAAACGTTTGGTTTAGCTGTTATAAAAGTTTGGTTTTTTAGTGCTGAAAATGCATTTTCAGCTCGCACTGTACACATTTGCTATGTGAGGCATTATCTCATAAGGGAAATACTGGACAATCAAATTAATGACTGCCCAGGCTTCAGGATGTCTTTTTACACTATATAAAGGTGGAAATTTACATTGGAAACGTTTAGTTTAGCTGTTAATGAAGTTTCGTTTTTTTAGTGCTGGAAATTCATTGTCTGCTGGCGCTGTACACTTTTTCTAAGTGTTGCAATATCTCATGAAGGAAATACTGGACAATCAAATTAAAGACTTTCCAGGCTTCAGGATGCCTTTTTACACTATATAAAGGTGGAAATTTACATTGGAAACGTTTGGTTTAGCTGTTATAAAAGTTTGGTTTTTTAGTGCTGTAAATGCATTTTCAGCTCGCGCTGTACACATTTGCTATGAGAGGCATTATCTCATAAGGGAAATATTGGACAATCAAATTAATGACTGCCCAGGCTTCAGGATGTCTTTTTACACTATATAAAGGTGGAAATTTACATTGGAAACATTTAGTTTAGCTGTTAATGAAGTTTCGTTTTTTTAGTGCTGAAAATTCATTGTCTGCTGGCGCTGTACACTTTTTCTAAGTGTTGCAATATCTCATGAAGGAAATACTGGACAATCAAATTAATGACTTTCCAGGCTTCAGGATGCCTTTCTACACTATATAAAGGTGGAAATTTACATTGGAAACGTTTGGTTTAGCTGTTATAAAAGTTAGTTTTTTTAGTGCTGTAAATGCATTTTCAGCTCGCGCTGTACACATTTGCTATGAGAGGCATTATCTCATAAGGGAAATATTGGACAATCAAATTAATGACTGCCCAGGCTTCAGGATGTCTTTTTACACTATATAAAGGTGGAAATTTACATTGGAAACGTTTTTTAGCTGTTATAAAAGTTTGGTTTTTTAGTGCTGTAAATGCATTTTCAGCTCGCGCTGTACACATTTGCTATGAGAGGCATTATCTCATAAGGGAAATATTGGACCATCAAATTAATGACTGCCCAGGCTTCAGGATGTCTTTTTACACTATATAAAGGTGGAAATTTACATTGGAAACGTTTGGTTTAGCTGTTATAAAAGTTTGGTTTTTTAGTGCTGAAAATGCATTTTCAGCTCGCACTGTACACATTTGCTATGTGAGGCATTATCTCATAAGGGAAATACTGGACAATCAAATTAATGACTTCCCAGGCTTGAGGATGCCTTTTTACACTCTATAAATGTGGAAATTTACATTGGAAACGTTTGGTTTAGCTGTTAATGAAGTTTCGTTTTTTTAGTGCTGAAAATTCATTGTCTGCTGGCGCTGTACACTTTTTCTAAGTGTTGCAATATCTCATGAAGGAAATACTGGACAATCAAATTAATGACTTCCCAGGCTTCAGGATGCCTTTTTACACTCTATAAATGTGGAAATTTACATTGGAAACGTTTGGTTTAGCTGTTAATGAAGTTTCGTTTTTTTAGTGCTGAAAATTCATTGTCTGCTGGCGCTGTACACTTTTTCTAAGTTTTGCAATATCTCATGTAGGAAATACTGGACAATCAAATTAATGACTTTCCAGGCTTCAGGATGCCTTTCTACACTATATAAAGGTGGAAATTTACATTGGAAACGTTTGGTTTAGCTGTTATAAAAGTTTGTTTTTTTAGTGCTGTAAATGCATTTTCAGCTCGCGCTGTACACATTTGCTATGTGAGGCATTATCTCATAAGGGAAATACTGGACAATCAAATTAATGACTGCCCAGGCTTCAGGATGTCTTTTTACACTATATAAAGGTGGAAATTTACATTGGAAACGTTTGGTTTAGCTGTTATAAAAGTTTGGTTTTTTTAGTGCTGAAAATTCATTGTCTGCTGGCGCTGTACACTTTTTCTAAGTGTTGCAATATCTCATGAAGGAAATACTGGACAATCAAATTAATGACTTTCCAGGCTCCAGGATGCCTTTCTACACTATATAAAGGTGGAAATTTACATTGGAAACGTTTGGTTTAGCTGTTATAAAAGTTTGGTTTTTTAGTGCTGTAAATGCATTTTCAGCTCGCGCTGTACACATTTGCTATGAGAGGCATTATCTCATAAGGGAAATATTGGACAATCAAATTAATGACTGCCCAGGCTTCAGGATGTCTTTTTACACTATATAAAGGTGGAAATTTACATTGGAAACGTTTAGTTTAGCTGTTAATGAAGTTTCGTTTTTTTAGTGCTGAAAATTCATTGTCTACTGGCGCTGTACACTTTTTCTAAGTGTTGCAATATCTCATGAAGGAAATACTGGACAATCAAATTAATGACTTTCCAGGCTTCAGGATGCCTTTCTACACTATATAAAGGTGGAAATTTACATTGGAAACGTTTGGTTTAGCTGTTATAAAAGTTTGGTTTTTTAGTGCTGTAAATGCATTTTCAGCTCGCGCTGTACACATTTGCTATGAGAGGCATTATCTCATAAGGGAAATATTGGACAATCAAATTAATGACTGCTCAGGCTTCAGGATGTCTTTTTACACTATAAAAAGGTGGAAATTTACATTGGAAACGTTTGGTTTAGCTGTTATAAAAGTTTGGTTTTTTAGTGCTGAAAATGCATTTTCAGCTCGCACTGTACACATTTGCTATGTGAGGCATTATCTCATAAGGGAAATACTGGACAATCAAATTAATGACTTCCCAGGCTTCAGGATGCATTTTTACACTCTATAAATGTGGAAATTTACATTGGAAACGTTTGGTTTAGCTGTTATAAAAGTTTGTTTTTTTAGTGCTGTAAATGCATTTTCAGCTCGCGCTGTACACATTTGCTATGTGAGGCATTATCTCATAAGGGAAATACTGGACAATCAAATTAATGACTGCCCAGGCTTCAGGATGTCTTTTTACACTATATAAAGGTGGAAATTTACATTGGAAACGTTTAGTTTAGCTGTTAATGAAGTTTCGTTTTTTTAGTGCTGGAAATTCATTGTCTGCTGGCGCTGTACACTTTTTCTAAGTGTTGCAATATCTCATGAAGGAAATACTGGACAATCAAATTAAAGACTTTCCAGGCTTCAGGATGCCTTTTTACACTATATAAAGGTGGAAATTTACATTGGAAACGTTTGGTTTAGCTGTTATAAAAGTTTGGTTTTTTAGTGCTGTAAATGCATTTTCAGCTCGCGCTGTACACATTTGCTATGAGAGGCATTATCTCATAAGGGAAATATTGGACAATCAAATTAATGACTGCCCAGGCTTCAGGATGTCTTTTTACACTATATAAAGGTGGAAATTTACATTGGAAACATTTAGTTTAGCTGTTAATGAAGTTTCGTTTTTTTAGTGCTGAAAATTCATTGTCTGCTGGCGCTGTACACTTTTTCTAAGTGTTGCAATATCTCATGAAGGAAATACTGGACAATCAAATTAATGACTTTCCAGGCTTCAGGATGCCTTTCTACACTATATAAAGGTGGAAATTTACATTGGAAACGTTTGGTTTAGCTGTTATAAAAGTTAGTTTTTTTAGTGCTGTAAATGCATTTTCAGCTCGCGCTGTACACATTTGCTATGAGAGGCATTATCTCATAAGGGAAATATTGGACAATCAAATTAATGACTGCCCAGGCTTCAGGATGTCTTTTTACACTATATAAAGGTGGAAATTTACATTGGAAACGTTTTTTAGCTGTTATAAAAGTTTGGTTTTTTAGTGCTGTAAATGCATTTTCAGCTCGCGCTGTACACATTTGCTATGAGAGGCATTATCTCATAAGGGAAATATTGGACCATCAAATTAATGACTGCCCAGGCTTCAGGATGTCTTTTTACACTATATAAAGGTGGAAATTTACATTGGAAACGTTTGGTTTAGCTGTTATAAAAGTTTGGTTTTTTAGTGCTGAAAATGCATTTTCAGCTCGCACTGTACACATTTGCTATGTGAGGCATTATCTCATAAGGGAAATACTGGACAATCAAATTAATGACTTCCCAGGCTTGAGGATGCCTTTTTACACTCTATAAATGTGGAAATTTACATTGGAAACGTTTGGTTTAGCTGTTAATGAAGTTTCGTTTTTTTAGTGCTGAAAATTCATTGTCTGCTGGCGCTGTACACTTTTTCTAAGTGTTGCAATATCTCATGAAGGAAATACTGGACAATCAAATTAATGACTTCCCAGGCTTCAGGATGCCTTTTTACACTCTATAAATGTGGAAATTTACATTGGAAACGTTTGGTTTAGCTGTTAATGAAGTTTCGTTTTTTTAGTGCTGAAAATTCATTGTCTGCTGGCGCTGTACACTTTTTCTAAGTTTTGCAATATCTCATGTAGGAAATACTGGACAATCAAATTAATGACTTTCCAGGCTTCAGGATGCCTTTCTACACTATATAAAGGTGGAAATTTACATTGGAAACGTTTGGTTTAGCTGTTATAAAAGTTTGTTTTTTTAGTGCTGTAAATGCATTTTCAGCTCGCGCTGTACACATTTGCTATGTGAGGCATTATCTCATAAGGGAAATACTGGACAATCAAATTAATGACTGCCCAGGCTTCAGGATGTCTTTTTACACTATATAAAGGTGGAAATTTACATTGGAAACGTTTGGTTTAGCTGTTATAAAAGTTTGGTTTTTTTAGTGCTGAAAATTCATTGTCTGCTGGCGCTGTACACTTTTTCTAAGTGTTGCAATATCTCATGAAGGAAATACTGGACAATCAAATTAATGACTTTCCAGGCTCCAGGATGCCTTTCTACACTATATAAAGGTGGAAATTTACATTGGAAACGTTTGGTTTAGCTGTTATAAAAGTTTGGTTTTTTAGTGCTGTAAATGCATTTTCAGCTCGCGCTGTACACATTTGCTATGAGAGGCATTATCTCATAAGGGAAATATTGGACAATCAAATTAATGACTGCCCAGGCTTCAGGATGTCTTTTTACACTATATAAAGGTGGAAATTTACATTGGAAACGTTTAGTTTAGCTGTTAATGAAGTTTCGTTTTTTTAGTGCTGAAAATTCATTGTCTACTGGCGCTGTACACTTTTTCTAAGTGTTGCAATATCTCATGAAGGAAATACTGGACAATCAAATTAATGACTTTCCAGGCTTCAGGATGCCTTTCTACACTATATAAATGTGGAAATTTACATTGGAAACGTTTGGTTTAGCTGTTATAAAAGTTTGTTTTTTTAGTGCTGTAAATGCATTTTCAGCTCGCGCTGTACACATTTGCTATGTGAGGCATTATCTCATAAGGGAAATACTGGACAATCAAATTAATGACTGCCCAGGCTTCAGGATGTCTTTTTACACTATATAAAGGTGGAAATTTACATTGGAAACGTTTGGTTTAGCTGTTATAAAAGTTTGGTTTTTTAGTGCTGAAAATGCATTTTCAGCTCGCACTGTACACATTTGCTATGTGAGGCATTATCTCATAAGGGAAATACTGGACAATCAAATTAATGACTGCCCAGGCTTCAGGATGTCTTTTTACACTATATAAAGGTGGAAATTTACATTGGAAACGTTTAGTTTAGCTGTTAATGAAGTTTCGTTTTTTTAGTGCTGGAAATTCATTGTCTGCTGGCGCTGTACACTTTTTCTAAGTGTTGCAATATCTCATGAAGGAAATACTGGACAATCAAATTAAAGACTTTCCAGGCTTCAGGATGCCTTTTTACACTATATAAAGGTGGAAATTTACATTGGAAACGTTTGGTTTAGCTGTTATAAAAGTTTGGTTTTTTAGTGCTGTAAATGCATTTTCAGCTCGCGCTGTACACATTTGCTATGAGAGGGATTATCTCATAAGGGAAATATTGGACAATCAAATTAATGACTGCCCAGGCTTCAGGATGTCTTTTTACACTATATAAAGGTGGAAATTTACATTGGAAACATTTAGTTTAGCTGTTAATGAAGTTTCGTTTTTTTAGTGCTGAAAATTCATTGTCTGCTGGCGCTGTACACTTTTTCTAAGTGTTGCAATATCTCATGAAGGAAATACTGGACAATCAAATTAATGACTTTCCAGGCTTCAGGATGCCTTTCTACACTATATAAAGGTGGAAATTTACATTGGAAACGTTTGGTTTAGCTGTTATAAAAGTTTGTTTTTTTAGTGCTGTAAATGCATTTTCAGCTCGCGCTGTACACATTTGCTATGAGAGGCATTATCTCATAAGGGAAATATTGGACAATCAAATTAATGACTGCCCAGGCTTCAGGATGTCTTTTTACACTATATAAAGGTGGAAATTTACATTGGAAACGTTTGGTTTAGCTGTTATAAAAGTTTGGTTTTTTAGTGCTGTAAATGCATTTTCAGCTCGCGCTGTACACATTTGCTATGAGAGGCATTATCTCATAAGGGAAATATTGGACCATCAAATTAATGACTGCCCAGGCTTCAGGATGTCTTTTTACACTATATAAAGGTGGAAATTTACATTGGAAACGTTTGGTTTAGCTGTTATAAAAGTTTGGTTTTTTAGTGCTGAAAATGCATTTTCAGCTCGCACTGTACACATTTGCTATGTGAGGCATTATCTCATAAGGGAAATACTGGACAATCAAATTAATGACTTCCCAGGCTTCAGGATGCATTTTTACACTCTATAAATGTGGAAATTTACATTGGAAACGTTTGGTTTAGCTGTTATAAAAGTTTGTTTTTTTAGTGCTGTAAATGCATTTTCAGCTCGCGCTGTACACATTTGCTATGTGAGGCATTATCTCATAAGGGAAATACTGGACAATCAAATTAATGACTGCCCAGGCTTCAGGATGTCTTTTTACACTATATAAAGGTGGAAATTTACATTGGAAACGTTTGGTTTAGCTGTTATAAAAGTTTGGTTTTTTAGTGCTGAAAATGCATTTTCAGCTCGCACTGTACACATTTGCTATGTGAGGCATTATCTCATAAGGGAAATACTGGACAATCAAATTAATGACTTCCCAGGCTTCAGGATGCCTTTTTACACTCTATAAATGTGGAAATTTACATTGGAAACGTTTGGTTTAGCTGTTAATGAAGTTTCGTTTTTTTAGTGCTGAAAATTCATTGTCTGCTGGCGCTGTACACTTTTTCTAAGTGTTGCAATATCTCATGAAGGAAATACTGGACAATCAAATTAATGACTTTCCAGGCTTCAGGATGCCTTTCTACACTATATAAAGGTGGAAATTTACATTGGAAACGTTTGGTTTAGCTGTTATAAAAGTTTGGTTTTTTAGTGCTGTAAATGCATTTTCAGCTCGCGCTGTACACATTTGCTATGAGAGGCATTATCTCATAAGGGAAATATTGGACAATCAAATTAATGACTGCCCAGGCTTCAGGATGTCTTTTTACACTATATAAAGGTGGAAATTTACATTGGAAACGATTAGTTTAGCTGTTAATGAAGTTTCGTTTTTTTAGTGCTGGAAATTCATTGTCTGCTGGCGCTGTACACTTTTTCTAAGTGTTGCAATATCTCATGAAGGAAATACTGGACAATCAAATTAAAGACTTTCCAGGCTTCAGGATGCCTTTTTACACTATATAAAGGTGGAAATTTACATTGGAAACGTTTGGTTTAGCTGTTATAAAAGTTTGGTTTTTTAGTGCTGTAAATGCATTTTCAGCTCGCGCTGTACACATTTGCTATGAGAGGCATTATCTCATAAGGGAAATACTGGACAATCAAATTAATGACTTCCCAGGCTTCAGGATGCCTTTTTACACTCTATAAATGTGGAAATTTACATTGGAAACGTTTGGTTTAGCTGTTAATGAAGTTTCGTTTTTTTAGTGCTGAAAATTCATTGTCTGCTGGCGCTGTACACTTTTTCTAAGTGTTGCAATATCTCATGAAGGAAATACTGGACAATCAAATTAATGACTTTCCAGGCTTCAGGATGCCTTTCTACACTATATAAAGGTGGAAATTTACATTGGAAACGTTTGGTTTAGCTGTTATAAAAGTTTGGTTTTTTAGTGCTGTAAATGCATTTTCAGCTCGCGCTGTACACATTTGCTATGAGAGGCATTATCTCATAAGGGAAATATTGGACAATCAAATTAATGACTGCCCAGGCTTCAGGATGTCTTTTTACACTATATAAAGGTGGAAATTTACATTGGAAACGTTTAGTTTAGCTGTTAATGAAGTTTCGTTTTTTTAGTGCTGGAAATTCATTGTCTGCTGGCGCTGTACACTTTTTCTAAGTGTTGCAATATCTCATGAAGGAAATACTGGACAATCAAATTAAAGACTTTCCAGGCTTCAGGATGCCTTTTTACACTATATAAAGGTGGAAATTTACATTGGAAACGTTTGGTTTAGCTGTTATAAAAGTTTGGTTTTTTAGTGCTGTAAATGCATTTTCAGCTCGCGCTGTACACATTTGCTATGAGAGGCATTATCTCATAAGGGAAATATTGGACAATCAAATTAATGACTGCCCAGGCTTCAGGATGTCTTTTTACACTATATAAAGGAGGAAATTTACATTGGAAACGTTTGGTTTAGGTGTTATAAAAGTTTGGTTTTTTAGTGCTGAAAATGCATTTTCAGCTCGCGCTGTACACATTTGCAATGAGAGGCATTATCTCATAAGGGAAATACTGGACAATCAAATTAATGACTTCCCAGGCTTCAGGATGCCTTTTTACACTCTATAAATGTGGAAATTTACATTGGAAACGTTTGGTTTAGCTGTTAATGAAGTTTCGTTTTTTTTAGTGCTGAAAATTCATTGTCTGCTGGCGCTGTACACTTTTTCTAAGTGTTGCAATATCTCATGAAGGAAATACTGGACAATCAAATTAATGACTTTCCAGGCTTCAGGATGCCTTTCTACACTATATAAAGGTGGAAATTTACATTGGAAACGTTTGGTTTAGCTGTTATAAAAGTTTGGTTTTTTAGTGCTGTAAATGCATTTTCAGCTCGCGCTGTACACATTTGCTATGAGAGGCATTATCTCATAAGGGAAATATTGGACAATCAAATTAATGACTGCCCAGGCTTCAGGATGTCTTTTTACACTATATAAAGGTGGAAATTTACATTGGAAACGTTTGGTTTAGCTGTTATAAAAGTTTGTTTTTTTAGTGCTGTAAATGCATTTTCAGCTCGCACTGTACACATTTGCTATGAGAGGCATTATCTCATAAGGGAAATATTGGACAATCAAATTAATGACTGCCCAGGCTTCAGGATGTCTTTTTACACTATATAAAGGTGGAAATTTACATTGGAAACGTTTACTTTAGCTGTTAATGAAGTTTCGTTTATTTAGTGCTGAAAATTCATTGTCTGCTGGCGCTGTACACTTTTTCTAAGTGTTGCAATATCTCATGAAGGAAATACTGGACAATCAAATTAATGACTTTCCAGGCTTCAGGATGCCTTTCTACACTATATAAAGGTGGAAATTTACATTGGAAACGTTTGGTTTAGCTGTTATAAAAGTTTGTTTTTTTAGTGCTGTAAATGCATTTTCAGCTCGCACTGTACACATTTGCTATGTGAGGCATTATCTCATAAGGGAAATACTGGACAATCAAATTAATGACTTCCCAGGCTTCAGGATGCCTTTTTACACTCTATAAATGTGGAAATTTACATTGGAAACGTTTGGTTTAGCTGTTAATGAAGTTTCGTTTTTTTTAGTGCTGAAAATTCATTGTCTGCTGGCGCTGTACACTTTTTCTAAGTGTTGCAATATCTCATGAAGGAAATACTGGACAATCAAATTAATGACTTTCCAGGCTTCAGGATGCCTTTCTACACTATATAAAGGTGGAAATTTATATTGGAAACGTTTGGTTTAGCTGTTATAAAAGTTTGGTTTTTTAGTGCTGAAAATGCATTTTCAGCTCGCACTGTACACATTTGCTATGTGAGGCATTATCTCATAAGGGAAATACTGGACAATCAAATTAATGACTTCCCAGGCTTCAGGATGCCTTTTTACACTCTATAAATGTGGAAATTTACATTGGAAACGTTTGGTTTAGCTGTTAATGAAGTTTCGTTTTTTTAGTGCTGAAAATTCATTGTCTGCTGGCGCTGTACACTTTTTCTAAGTGTTGCAATATCTCATGAAGGAAATACTTGACAATCAAATTAATGACTTTCCAGGCTTCAGGATGCCTTTCTACACTATATAAAGGTGGAAATTTACATTGGAAACGTTTGGTTTAGCTGTTATAAAAGTTTGTTTTTTTTAGTGCTGAAAATGCATTTTCAGCTCGCACTGTACACATTTGCTATGTGAGGCATTATCTCATAAGGGAAATACTGGGTAATCAAATTAATGACTTTCCAGGCTTCAGGATGCCTTTCTACACTATATAAAGGTGTAAATTTACATTTGAAACGTTTGGTTTAGCTGTTATAAAAGTTTGGTTTTTTAGTGCTGTAAATGCATTTTCAGCTCGCGCTGTACACATTTGCTATGAGAGGCATTATCTCATAAGGGAAATATTGGACAATCAAATTAATGACTGCCCAGGCTTCAGGATGTCTTTTTACACTATATAAAGGTGGAAATTTACATTGGAAACGTTTGGTTTAGCTGTTATAAAAGTTTGGTTTTTTAGTGCTGAAAATGCATTTTCAGCTCGCACTGTACACATTTGCTATGTGAGGCATTATCTCATAAGGGAAATACTGGACAATCAAATTAATGACTTCCCAGGCTTCAGGATGCCTTTTTACACTCTATAAATGTGGAAATTTACATTGGAAACGTTTGGTTTAGCTGTTAATGAAGTTTCGTTTTTTTAGTGCTGAAAATTCATTGTCTGCTGGCGCTGTACACTTTTTCTAAGTGTTGCAATATCTCATGAAGGAAATACTGGACAATCAAATTAATGACTTTCCAGGCTTCAGGATGCCTTTCTACACTATATAAAGTTGGAAATTTACATTGGAAACGTTTGGTTTAGCTGTTAATGAAGTTTCGTTTTTTTTAGTGCTGAAAATTCATTGTCTGCTGGCGCTGTACACTTTTTCTAAGTGTTGCAATATCTCATGAAGGAAATACTGGACAATCAAATTAATGACTTTCCAGGCTTCAGGATGCCTTTCTACACTATATAAAGGTGGAAATTTACATTGGAAACGTTTGGTTTAGCTGTTATAAAAGTTTGTTTTTTTAGTGCTGTAAATGCATTTTCAGCTCGCGCTGTACACATTTGCTATGAGAGGCATTATCTCATAAGGGAAATATTGGACAATCAAATTAATGACTGCCCAGGCTTCAGGATGTCTTTTTACACTATATAAAGGTGGAAATTTACATTGGAAACGTTTGGTTTAGCTGTTATAAAAGTTTGTTTTTTTAGTGCTGTAAATGCATTTTCAGCTCGCGCTGTACACATTTGCTATGAGAGGCATTATCTCATAAGGGAAATATTGGACAATAAAATTAATGGCTGCCCAGGCTTCAGGATGTATTTTTACACTATATAAAGGTGGAAATTTACATTGGAAACGTTTAGTTTAGCTGTTAATGAAGTTTCGTTTTTTTAGTGCTGAAAATTCATTGTCTGCTGGCGCTGTACACTTTTTCTAAGTGTTGCAATATCTCATGAAGGAAATACTGGACAATCAAATTAATGACTTTCCAGGCTTCAGGATGCCTTTCTACACTATATAAAGGTGGAAATTTACATTGGAAACGTTTGGTTTAGCTGTTATAAATAGTTTGTTTTTTTAGTGCTGTAAATGCATTTTCAGCTCGCACTGTACACATTTGCTATGTGAGGCATTATCTCATAAGGGAAATACTGGACAATCAAATTAATGACTTCCCAGGCTTCAGGATGCCTTTTTACACTCTATAAATGTGGAAAATTACATTGGAAACGTTTGGTTTAGCTGTTAATGAAGTTTCGTTTTTTTAGTGCTGAAAATTCATTGTCTGCTGGCGCTGTACACTTTTTCTAAGTGTTGCAATATCTCATGAAGGAAATACTGGACAATCAAATTAATGACTTTCCAGGCTTCAGGATGCCTTTCTACACTATATAAAGGTGGAAATTTACATTGGAAACGTTTGGTTTAGCTGTTATAAAAGTTTGGTTTTTTAGTGCTGTAAATGCATTTTCAGCTCGCGCTGTACACATTTGCTATGAGAGGCATTATCTCATAAGGGAAATATTGGACAATCAAATTAATGACTGCCCAGGCTTCAGGATGTCTTTTTACACTATATAAGGGTGGACATTTACATTGGAAACGTTTAGTTTAGCTGTTAATGAAGTTTCGTTTTTTTAGTGCTGAAAATTCATTGTCTGCTGGCGCTGTACACTTTTTCTAAGTGTTGCAATATCTCATGAAGGAAATACTGGACAATCAAATTAATGACTTTCCAGGCTTCAGGATGCCTTTCTACACTATATAAAGGTGGAAATTTACATTGGAAACGTTTGGTTTAGCTGTTAATGAAGTTTCGTTTTTTTTAGTGCTGAAAATTCATTGTCTGCTGGCGCTGTACACTTTTTCTAAGTGTTGCAATATCTCATGAAGGAAATACTGGACAATCAAATTAATGACTTTCCAGGCTTCAGGATGCCTTTCTACACTATATAAAGGTGGAAATTTACATTGGAAACGTTTGGTTTAGCTGTTATAAAAGTTTGGTTTTTTAGTGCTGTAAATGCATTTTCAGCTCGCGCTGTACACATTTGCTATGAGAGGCATTATCTCATAAGGGAAATATTGGACAATCAAATTAATGACTGCCCAGGCTTCAGGATGTCTTTTTACACTATATAAAGGTGGAAATTTACATTGGAAACGTTTCGTTTAGCTGTTATAAAAGTTTGTTTTTTTAGTGCTGTAAATGCATTTTCAGCTCGCGCTGTACACATTTGCTATGAGAGGCATTATCTCATAAGGGAAACATTGGACAATCAAATTAATGGCTGCCCATGCTTCAGGATGTCTTTTTACACTATATAAAGGTGGAAATTTACATTGGAAACGTTTAGTTTAGCTGTTAATGAAGTTTCGTTTTTTTAGTGCTGAAAATTCATTGTCTGCTGGCGCTGTACACTTTTTCTAAGTGTTGCAATATCTCATGAAGGAAATACTGGACAATCAAATTAATGACTTTCCAGGCTTCAGATGCCTTTCTACACTATATAAAGGTGGAAATTTACATTGGAAACGTTTGGTTTAGCTGTTATAAATAGTTTGTTTTTTTAGTGCTGTAAATGCATTTTCAGCTCGCACTGTACACATTTGCTATGTGAGGCATTATCTCATAAGGGAAATACTGGACAATCAAATTAATGACTTCCCAGGCTTCAGGATGCCTTTTTACACTCTATAAATGTGGAAATTTACATTGGAAACGTTTGGTTTAGCTGTTAATGAAGTTTCGTTTTTTTAGTGCTGAAAATTCATTGTCTGCTGGCGCTGTACACTTTTTCTAAGTGTTGCAATATCTCATGAAGGAAATACTGGACAATCAAATTAATGACTTTCCAGGCTTCAGGATGCCTTTCTACACTATATAGAGGTGGAAATTTACATTGGAAACGTTTGGTTTAGCTGTTATAAAAGTTTGGTTTTTTAGTGCTGTAAATGCATTTTCAGCTCGCGCTGTACACATTTGCTATGAGAGGCATTATCTCATAAGGGAAATATTGGACAATCAAATTAATGACTGCCCAGGCTTCAGGATGTCTTTTTACACTATATAAGGGTGGAAATTTACATTGGAAACGTTTAGTTTAGCTGTTAATGAAGTTTCGTTTTTTTAGTGCTGAAAATTCATTGTCTGCTGGCGCTGTACACTTTTTCTAAGTGTTGCAATATCTCATGAAGGAAATACTGGACAATCAAATTAATGACTTTCCAGGCTTCAGGATGCCTTTCTACACTATATAAAGGTGGAAATGTACATTGGAAACGTTTGGTTTAGCTGTTATAAAAGTTTGGTTTTTTAGTGCTGTAAATGCATTTTCAGCTCGCGCTGTACACATTTGCTATGAGAGGCATTATCTCATAAGGGAAATATTGGACAATCAAATTAACGACTGCCCAGGCTTCAGGATGTCTTTTTACACTATATAAAGGTGGAAATTTACATTGGAAACGTTTGGTTTAGCTGTTATAAAAGTTTGGTTTTTTTAGTGCTGAAAATGCATTTTCAGCTCGCACTGTCCACATTTGCTATGTGAGGCATTATCTCATAAGGGAAATACTGGACAATCAAATTAATGACTGCCCAGGCTTCAGGATGTCTTTTTACACTATATAAAGGTGGAAATTTACATTGGAAACGTTTGGTTTAGCTGTTAAAAAAGTTTGTTTTTTTAGTGCTGAAAATGCATTTTCAGCTCGCACTGTACACATTTGCTATGTGAGGCATTATCTCATAAGGGAAATACTGGACAATCAAATTAATGACTTCCCAGGCTTCAGGATGCCTTTTTACACTCTACAAATGTGGAAATTTACATTGGAAACGTTTGGTTTAGCTGTTAATGAAGTTTCGTTTTTTTAGTGCTGAAAATTCATTGTCTGCTGGCGCTGTACACTTTTTCTAAGTGTTGCAATATCTCATGAAGGAAATACTGGACAATCAAATTAATGACTTTCCAGGCTTCAGGATGCCTTTCTACACTATATACAGGTGGAAATTTACATTTGAAACGTTTGGTTTAGCTGTTATAAAAGTTTGGTTTTTTAGTGCTGTAAATGCATTTTCAGCTCGCGCTGTACACATTTGCTATGAGAGGCATTATCTCATAAGGAAAATATTGGACAATCAAATTAATGACTGCCCAGGCTTCAGGATGTCTTTTTACACTATATAAAGGTGGAAATATACATTGGAAACGTTTAGTTTAGCTGTTAATGAAGTTTCGTTTTTTTAGTGCTGAAAATTCATTGTCTGCTGGCGCTGTACACTTTTTCTAAGTGTTGCAATATCTCATGAAGGAAATACTGGACAATCAAATTAATGACTTTCCAGGCTTCAGGATGCCTTTCTACACTATATAAAGGTGGAAATTTACATTTGAAACGTTTGGTTTAGCTGTTATAAAAGTTTGTTTTTTTAGTGCTGTAAATGCATTTTCAGCTCGCGCTGTACACATTTGCTATGAGAGGCATTATCTCATAAGGGAAATATTGGACAATCAAATTAATGACTGCCCAGGCTTCAGGATGTCTTTTTACACTATATAAAGGTGGAAATTTACATTGGAAACGTTTGGTTTAGCTGTTATAAAAGTTTGGTTTTTTAGTGCTGTAAATGCATTTTCAGCTCGCGCTGTACACATTTGCTATGTGAGGCATTATCTCATAAGGGAAATACTGGACAATCAAATTAATGACTGCCCAGGCTTCAGGATGTCTTTTTACACTATATAAAGGTGGAAATTTACATTGGAAACGTTTGGTTTAGCTGTTATAAAAGTTTGGTTTTTTAGTGCTGAAAATGCATTTTCAGCTCGCACTGTACACATTTGCTATGTGAGGCATTATCTCATAAGGGAAATACTGGACAATCAAATTAATGACTTCCCAGGCTTCAGGATGCCTTTTTACACTCTATAAATGTGGAAATTTACATTGGAAACGTTTGGTTTAGCTGTTAATGAAGTTTCGTTTTTTTAGTGCTGAAAATTCATTGTCTGCTGGCGCTGTACACTTTTTCTAAGTGTTGCAATATCTCATGAAGGAAATACTGGACAATCAAATTAATGACTTTCCTGGCTTCAGAGGATGCCTTTCTACACTATATAAAGGTGGAAATTTACATTGGAAACGTTTGGTTTAGCTGTTATAAAAGTTTGGTTTTTTAGTGCTGTAAATGCATTTTCAGCTCGCGCTGTACACATTTGCTATGAGAGGCATTATCTCATAAGGGAAATATTGGACAATCAAATTAATGACTGCCCAGGCTTCAGGATGTCTTTTTACACTATATAAAGGTGGAAATTTACATTGGAAACGTTTGGTTTAGCTGTTATAAAAGTTTGGTTTTTTAGTGCTGTAAATGCATTTTCAGCTCGCGCTGTACACATTTGCTATGAGAGGCATTATCTCATAAGGGAAATATTGGACAATCAAATTAATGGCTGCCCAGGCTTCATTTTTACACTATATAAAGGTGGAAATTTACATTGGAAACGTTTAGTTTAGCTGTTAATGAAGTTTCGTTTTTTTAGTGCTGAAAATTCATTGTCTGCTGGCGCTGTACACTTTTTCTAAGTGTTGCAATATCTCATGAAGGAAATACTGGACAATCAAATTAATGACTTTCCAGGCTTCAGGATGCCTTTCTACACTATATAAAGGTGGAAATTTACATTGGAAACGTTTAGTTTAGCTGTTATAAAAGTTTGTTTTTTTAGTGCTGTAAATGCATTTTCAGCTCGCGCTGTACACATTTGCTATGAGAGGCATTATCTCATAAGGGAAATATTGGACAATCAAATTAATGACTGCCCAGGCTTAAGGATGTCTTTTTACACTATATAAGGGTGGAAATTTACATTGGAAACGTTTAGTTTAGCTGTTAATGAAGTTTCGTTTTTTTAGTGCTGAAAATTCATTGTCTGCTGGCGCTGTACACTTTTTCTAAGTGTTGCAATATCTCATGAAGGAAATACTGGACAATCAAATTAATGACTTTCCAGGCTTCAGGATGCCTTTCTACACTATATAAATGTGGAAATGTACATTGGAAACGTTTGGTTTAGCTGTTATAAAAGTTTGGTTTTTTAGTGCTGTAAATGCATTTTCAGCTCGCGCTGTACACATTTGCTATGAGAGGCATTATCTCAGAAGGGAAATATTGGACAATCAAATTAATGACTGCCCAGGCTTCAGGATGTCTTTTTACACTATATAAAGGTGGAAATTTACATTGGAAACGTTTGGTTTAGCTGTTATAAAAGTTTGGTTTTTTTAGTGCTGAAAATGCATTTTCAGCTCGCACTGTACACATTTGCTGTGTGAGGCATTATCTCATAAGGGAAATACTGGACAATCAAATTAATGACTGCCCAGGCTTCAGGATGTCTTTTTACACTATATAAAGGTGGAAATTTACATTGGAAACGTTTGGTTTAGCTGTTATAAAAGTTTGGTTTTTTAGTGCTGAAAATGCATTTTCAGCTCGCACTGTACACATTTGCTATGTGAGGCATTATCTCATAAGGGAAATACTGGACAATCAAATTAATGACTTCCCAGGCTTCAGGATGCCTTTTTACACTCTATAAATGTGGAAATTTACATTGGAAACGTTTGGTTTAGCTGTTAATGAAGTTTCGTTTTTTTAGTGCTGAAAATTCATTGTCTGCTGGCGCTGTACACTTTTTCTAAGTGTTGCAATATCTCATGAAGGAAATACTGGACAATCAAATTAATGACTTTCCAGGCTTCAGGATGCCTTTCTACACTATATAAAGGTGGAAATTTACATTGGAAACGTTTGGTTTAGCTGTTATAAAAGTTTGGTTTTTTAGTGCTGTAAATGCATTTTCAGCTCGCGCTGTACACATTTGCTATGAGAGGCATTATCTCAAGGGAAATATTGGACAATCAAATTAATGACTGCCCAGGCTTCAGGATGTCTTTTTACACTATATAAGGGTGGAAATTTACATTGGAAACGTTTAGTTTAGCTGTTAATGAAGTTTCGTTTTTTTAGTGCTGAAAATTCATTGTCTGCTGGCGCTGTACACTTTTTCTAAGTGTTGCAATATCTCATGAAGGAAATACTGGACAATCAAATTAATGACTTTCCAGGCTTCAGGATGCCTTTCTACACTATATAAAGGTGGAAATGTACATTGGAAACGTTTGGTTTAGCTGTTATAAAAGTTTGGTTTTTTAGTGCTGTAAATGCATTTTCAGCTCGCGCTGTACACATTTGCTATGAGAGGCATTATCTCAGAAGCGAAATATTGGACAATCAAATTAATGACTGCCCAGGCTTCAGGATGTCTTTTTACACTATATAAAGGTGGAAATTTACATTGGAAACGTTTGGTTTAGCTGTTATAAAAGTTTGGTTTTTTTAGTGCTGAAAATGCATTTTCAGCTCGCACTGTACACTTTTGCTGTGTGAGGCATTATCTCATAATGGAAATACTGGACAATCAAATTAATGACTGCCCAGGCTTCAGGATGTCTTTTTACACTATATAAAGGTGGAAATTTACATTGGAAACGTTTGGTTTAGCTGTTATAAAAGTTTGGTTTTTTAGTGCTGAAAATGCATTTTCAGCTCGCACTGTACACATTTGCTATGTGAGGCATTATCTCATAAGGGAAATACTGGACAATCAAATTAATGACTTCCCAGGCTTCAGGATGCCTTTTTACACTCTATAAATGTGGAAATTTACATTGGAAACGTTTGGTTTAGCTGTTAATGAAGTTTCGTTTTTTTAGTGCTGAAAATTCATTGTCTGCTGGCGCTGTACACTTTTTCTAAGTGTTGCAATATCTCATGAAGGAAATACTGGACAATCAAATTAATGACTTTCCAGGCTTCAGGATGCCTTTCTACACTATATAAAGGTGGAAATTTACATTGGAAACGTTTGGTTTAGCTGTTATAAAAGTTTGGTTTTTTAGTGCTGTAAATGCATTTTCAGCTCGCGCTGTACACATTTGCTATGAGAAGCATTATCTCATAAGGGAAATATTGGACAATCAAATTAATGACTGCCCAGGCTTCAGGATGTCTTTTTACACTATATAAGGGTGGAAATTTACATTGGAAACGTTTAGTTTAGCTGTTAATGAAGTTTCGTTTTTTTAGTGCTGAAAATTCATTGTCTGCTGGCGCTGTACACTTTTTCTAAGTGTTGCAATATCTCATGAAGGAAATACTGGACAATCAAATTAATGACTTTCCAGGCTTCAGGATGCCTTTCTACACTATATAAAGGTGGAAATGTACATTGGAAACGTTTGGTTTAGCTGTTATAAAAGTTTGGTTTTTTAGTGCTGTAAATGCATTTTCAGCTCGCGCTGTACACATTTGCTATGAGAGGCATTATCTCAGAAGGGAAATATTGGACAATCAAATTAATGACTGCCCAGGCTTCAGGATGTCTTTTTACACTATATAAAGGTGGAAATTTACATTGGAAACGTTTGGTTTAGCTGTTATAAAAGTTTGGTTTTTTTAGTGCTGAAAATGCATTTTCAGCTCGCACTGTACACATTTGCTATGTGAGGCATTATCTCATAAGGGAAATACTGGACAATCAAATTAATGACTGCCCAGGCTTCAGGATGTCTTTTTAAACTATATAAAGGTGGAAATTTACATTGGAAACGTTTGGTTTAGCTGTTAATGAAGTTTCGTTTTTTTAGTGCTGAAAATTCATTGTCTGCTGGCGCTGTACACTTTTTCTAAGTGTTGCAATATCTCATGAAGGAAATACTGGACAATCAAATTAATGACTTTCCAGGCTTCAGGATGCCTTTCTACACTATATAAAGGTGGAAATGTACATTGGAAACGTTTGGTTTAGCTGTTATAAAAGTTTGGTTTTTTAGTGCTGTAAATGCATTTTCAGCTCGCGCTGTACACATTTGCTATGAGAGGCATTATCTCAGAAGGGAAATATTGGACAATCAAATTAATGACTGCCCAGGCTTCAGGATGTCTTTTTACACTATATAAAGGTGGAAATTTACATTGGAAACGTTTGGTTTAGCTGTTATAAAAGTTTGGTTTTTTTAGTGCTGAAAATGCATTTTCAGCTCGCACTGTACACATTTGCTATGTGAGGCATTATCTCATAAGGGAAATACTGGACAATCAAATTAATGACTGCCCAGGCTTCAGGATGTCTTTTTACACTATATAAAGGTGGAAATTTACATTGGAAACGTTTGGTTTAGCTGTTATAAAAGTTTGGTTTTTTAGTGCTGAAAATGCATTTTCAGCTCGCACTGTACACATTTGCTATGTGAGGCATTATCTCATAAGGGAAATACTGGACAATCAAATTAATGACTTCCCAGGCTTCAGGATGCCTTTTTACACTCTATAAATGTGGAAATTTACATTGGAAACGTTTGGTTTAGCTGTTAATGAAGTTTCGTTTTTTTAGTGCTGAAAATTCATTGTCTGCTGGCGCTGTACACTTTTTCTAAGTGTTGCAATATCTCATGAAGGAAATACTGGACAATCAAATTAATGACTTTCCAGGATTCAAGATGCCTTTCTACACTATATAAAGGTGGAAATTTACATTGGAAACGTTTGGTTTAGCTGTTATAAAAGTTTGGTTTTTTAGTGCTGAAAATGCATTTTCAGCTCGCGCTGTACACATTTGCTATGAGAGGCATTATCTCATAAGGGAAATATTGGACAATCAAATTAATGACTGCCCAGGCTTCAGGATGTCTTTTTACACTATATAAGGGTGGAAATTTACATTGGAAACGTTTAGTTTAGCTGTTAATGAAGTTTCGTTTTTTTAGTGCTGAAAATTCATTGTCTGCTGGCGCTGTACACTTTTTCTAAGTGTTGCAATATCTCATGAAGGAAATACTGGACAATCAAATTAATGACTTTCCAGGCTTCAGGATGCCTTTCTACACTATATAAAGGTGGAAATGTACATTGGAAACGTTTGGTTTAGCTGTTATAAAAGTTTGGTTTTTTAGTGCTGTAAATGCATTTTCAGCTCGCGCTGTACACATTTGCTATGAGAGGCATTATCTCAGAAGGGAAATATTGGACAATCAAATTAATGACTGCCCAGGCTTCAGGATGTCTTTTTACACTATATAAAGGTGGAAATTTACATTGGAAACGTTTGGTTTAGCTGTTATAAAAGTTTGGTTTTTTTAGTGCTGAAAATGCATTTTCAGCTCGCACTGTACACATTTGCTATGTGAGGCATTATCTCATAAGGGAAATACTGGACAATCAAATTAATGACTGCCCAGGCTTCAGGATGTCTTTTTAAACTATATAAAGGTGGAAATTTACATTGGAAACGTTTGGTTTAGCTGTTAATGAAGTTTCGTTTTTTTAGTGCTGAAAATTCATTGTCTGCTGGCGCTGTACACTTTTTCTAAGTGTTGCAATATCTCATGAAGGAAATACTGGACAATCAAATTAATGACTTTCCAGGCTTCAGGATGCCTTTCTACACTATATAAAGGTGGAAATGTACATTGGAAACGTTTGGTTTAGCTGTTATAAAAGTTTGGTTTTTTAGTGCTGTAAATGCATTTTCAGCTCGCGCTGTACACATTTGCTATGAGAGGCATTATCTCAGAAGGGAAATATTGGACAATCAAATTAATGACTGCCCAGGCTTCAGATGTCTTTTTACACTATATAAAGGTGGAAATTTACATTGGAAACGTTTGGTTTAGCTGTTATAAAAGTTTGGTTTTTTTAGTGCTGAAAATGCATTTTCAGCTCGCACTGTACACATTTGCTATGTGAGGCATTATCTCATAAGGGAAATACTGGACAATCAAATTAATGACTGCCCAGGCTTCAGGATGTCTTTTTACACTATATAAAGGTGGAAATTTACATTGGAAACGTTTGGTTTAGCTGTTATAAAAGTTTGGTTTTTTAGTGCTGAAAATGCATTTTCAGCTCGCACTGTACACATTTGCTATGTGAGGCATTATCTCATAAGGGAAATACTGGACAATCAAATTAATGACTTCCCAGGCTTCAGGATGCCTTTTTACACTCTATAAATGTGGAAATTTACATTGGAAACGTTTGGTTTAGCTGTTAATGAAGTTTCGTTTTTTTAGTGCTGAAAATTCATTGTCTGCTGGCGCTGTACACTTTTTCTAAGTGTTGCAATATCTCATGAAGGAAATACTGGACAATCAAATTAATGACTTTCCAGGATTCAAGATGCCTTTCTACACTATATAAAGGTGGAAATTTACATTGGAAACGTTTGGTTTAGCTGTTATAAAAGTTTGGTTTTTTAGTGCTGAAAATGCATTTTCAGCTCGCGCTGTACACATTTGCTATGAGAGGCATTATCTCATAAGGGAAATATTGGACAATCAAATTAATGACTGCCCAGGCTTCAGGATGTCTTTTTACACTATATAAGGGTGGAAATTTACATTGGAAACGTTTAGTTTAGCTGTTAATTAAGTTTCGTTTTTTTAGTGCTGAAAATTCATTGTCTGCTGGCGCTGTACACTTTTTCTAAGTGTTGCAATATCTCATGAAGGAAATACTGGACAATCAAATTAATGACTTTCCAGGCTTCAGGATGCCTTCTACACTATATAAAGGTGGAAATGTACATTGGAAACGTTTGGTTTAGCTGTTATAAAAGTTTGGTTTTTTAGTGCTGTAAATGCATTTTCAGCTCGCGCTGTACACATTTGCTATGAGAGGCATTATCTCAGAAGGGAAATATTGGACAATCAAATTAATGACTGCCCAGGCTTCAGGATGTCTTTTTACACTATATAAAGGTGGAAATTTACATTGGAAACGTTTGGTTTAGCTGTTATAAAAGTTTGGTTTTTTTAGTGCTGAAAATGCATTTTCAGCTCGCACTGTACACATTTGCTGTGTGAGGCATTATCTCATAAGGGAAATACTGGACAATCAAATTAATGACTGCCCAGGTTTCAGGATGTCTTTTTACACTATATAAAGGTGGAAATTTACATTGGAAACGTTTGGTTTAGCTGTTATAAAAGTTTGGTTTTTTAGTGCTGAAAAAGCATTTTCAGCTCGCACTGTACACATTTGCTATGTGAGGCATTATCTCATAAGGGAAATACTGGACAATCAAATTAATGACTTCCCAGGCTTCAGGATGCCTTTTTACACTCTATAAATGTGGAAATTTACATTGGAAACGTTTGGTTTAGCTGTTAATGAAGTTTCGTTTTTTTAGTGCTGAAAATTCATTGTCTGCTGGCGCTGTACACTTTTTCTAAGTGTTGCAATATCTCATGAAGGAAATACTGGACAATCAAATTAATGACTTTCCAGGCTTCAGGATGCCTTTCTACACTATATAAAGGTGGAAATTTACATTGGAAACGTTTGGTTTAGCTGTTATAAAAGTTTGGTTTTTTAGTGCTGTAAATGCATTTTCAGCTCGCGCTGTACACATTTGCTATGAGAGGCATTATCTCATAAGGGAAATATTGGACAATCAAATTAATGACTGCCCAGGCTTCAGGATGTCTTTTTACACTATATAAGGGTGGAAATTTACATTGGAAACGTTTAGTTTAGCTGTTAATGAAGTTTCGTTTTTTTAGTGCTGAAAATTCATTGTCTGCTGGCGCTGTACACTTTTTCTAAGTGTTGCAATATCTCATGAAGGAAATACTGGACAATCAAATTAATGACTTTCCAGGCTTCAGGATGCCTTTCTACACTATATAAAGGTGGAAATGTACATTGGAAACGTTTGGTTTAGCTGTTATAAAAGTTTGGTTTTTTAGTGCTGTAAATGCATTTTCAGCTCGCGCTGTACACATTTGCTATGAGAGGCATTATCTCAGAAGGGAAATATTGGACAATCAAATTAATGACTGCCCAGGCTTCAGGATGTCTTTTTACACTATATAAAGGTGGAAATTTACATTGGAAACGTTTGGTTTAGCTGTTATAAAAGTTTGTTTTTTTTAGTGCTGAAAATGCATTTTCAGCTCGCACTGTACACATTTGCTGTGTGAGGCATTATCTCATAAGGGAAATACTGGACAATCAAATTAATGACTGCCCAGGCTTCAGGATGTCTTTTTACACTATATAAAGGTGGAAATTTACATTGGAAACGTTTGGTTTAGCTGTTATAAAAGTTTGTTTTTTTAGTGCTGAAAATGCATTTTCAGCTCGCACTGTACACATTTGCTATGTGAGGCATTATCTCATAAGGGAAATACTGGACAATCAAATTAATGACTTCCCAGGCTTCAGGATGCCTTTTTACACTCTATAAATGTGGAAATTTACATTGGAAACGTTTGGTTTAGCTGTTAATGAAGTTTCGTTTTTTTAGTGCTGAAAATTCATTGTCTGCTGGCGCTGTACACTTTTTCTAAGTGTTGCAATATCTCATGAAGGAAATACTGGACAATCAAATTAATGACTTTCCAGGCTTCAGGATGCCTTTCTACACTATATAAAGGTGGAAATTTACATTGGAAACGTTTGGTTTAGCTGTTATAAAAGTTTGGTTTTTTAGTGCTGTAAATGCATTTTCAGCTCGCGCTGTACACATTTGCTATGAGAGGCATTATCTCATAAGGGAAATATTGGACAATCAAATTAATGACTGCCCAGGCTTCAGGATGTCTTTTTACACTATATAAGGGTGGAAATTTACATTGGAAACGTTTAGTTTAGCTGTTAATGAAGTTTCGTTTTTTTAGTGCTGAAAATTCATTGTCTGCTGGCGCTGTACACTTTTTCTAAGTGTTGCAATATCTCATGAAGGAAATACTGGACAATCAAATTAATGACTTTCCAGGCTTCAGGATGCCTTTCTACACTCTATAAAGGTGGAAATGTACATTGGAAACGTTTGGTTTAGCTGTTATAAAAGTTTGGTTTTTTAGTGCTGTAAATGCATTTTCAGCTCGCGCTGTACACATTTGCTATGAGAGGCATTATCTCAGAAGGGAAATATTGGACAATCAAATTAATGACTGCCCAGGCTTCAGGATGTCTTTTTACACTATATAAAGGTGGAAATTTACATTGGAAACGTTTGGTTTAGCTGTTATAAAAGTTTGGTTTTTTTAGTGCTGAAAATGCATTTTCAGCTCGCACTGTACACATTTGCTGTGTGAGGCATTATCTCATAAGGGAAATACTGGACAATCAAATTAATGACTGCCCAGGCTTCAGGATGTCTTTTTACACTATATAAAGGTGGAAATTTACATTGGAAACGTTTGGTTTAGCTGTTATAAAAGTTTGGTTTTTTAGTGCTGAAAATGCATTTTCAGCTCGCACTGTACACATTTGCTATGTGAGGCATTATCTCATAAGGGAAATACTGGACAATCAAATTAATGACTTCCCAGGCTTCAGGATGCCTTTTTACACTCTATAAATGTGGAAATTTACATTGGAAACGTTTGGTTTAGCTGTTAATGAAGTTTCGTTTTTTTAGTGCTGAAAATTCATTGTCTGCTGGCGCTGTACACTTTTTCTAAGTGTTGCAATATCTCATGAAGGAAATACTGGACAATCAAATTAATGACTTTCCAGGCTTCAGGATGCCTTTCTACACTATATAAAGGTGGAAATTTACATTGGAAACGTTTGGTTTAGCTGTTATAAAAGTTTGGTTTTTTAGTGCTGTAAATGCATTTTCAGCTCGCGCTGTACACATTTGCTATGAGAAGCATTATCTCATAAGGGAAATATTGGACAATCAAATTAATGACTGCCCAGGCTTCAGGATGTCTTTTTACACTATATAAGGGTGGAAATTTACATTGGAAACGTTTAGTTTAGCTGTTAATGAAGTTTCGTTTTTTTAGTGCTGAAAATTCATTGTCTGCTGGCGCTGTACACTTTTTCTAAGTGTTGCAATATCTCATGAAGGAAATACTGGACAATCAAATTAATGACTTTCCAGGCTTCAGGATGCCTTTCTACACTATATAAAGGTGGAAATGTACATTGGAAACGTTTGGTTTAGCTGTTATAAAAGTTTGGTTTTTTAGTGCTGTAAATGCATTTTCAGCTCGCGCTGTACACATTTGCTATGAGAGGCATTATCTCAGAAGGGAAATATTGGACAATCAAATTAATGACTGCCCAGGCTTCAGGATGTCTTTTTACACTATATAAAGGTGGAAATTTACATTGGAAACGTTTGGTTTAGCTGTTATAAAAGTTTGGTTTTTTTAGTGCTGAAAATGCATTTTCAGCTCGCACTGTACACATTTGCTGTGTGAGGCATTATCTCATAAGGGAAATACTGGACAATCAAATTAATGACTGCCCAGGCTTCAGGATGTCTTTTTACACTATATAAAGGTGTAAATTTACATTGGAAACGTTTGGTTTAGCTGTTATAAAAGTTTGGTTTTTTAGTGCTGAAAATGCATTTTCAGCTCGCACTGTACACATTTGCTATGTGAGGCATTATCTCATAAGGGAAATACTGGACAATCAAATTAATGACTTCCCAGGCTTCAGGATGCCTTTTTACACTCTATAATTGTGGAAATTTACATTGGAAACGTTTGGTTTAGCTGTTAATGAAGTTTCGTTTTTTTAGTGCTGAAAATTCATTGTCTGCTGGCGCTGTACACTTTTTCTAAGTGTTGCAATATCTCATGAAGGAAATACTGGACAATCAAATTAATGACTTTCCAGGCTTCAGGATGCCTTTCTACACTATATAAAGGTGGAAATTTACATTGGAAACGTTTGGTTTAGCTGTTATAAAAGTTTGGTTTTTTAGTGCTGAAAATGCATTTTCAGCTCGCGCTGTACACATTTGCTATGAGAGGCATTATCTCATAAGGGAAATATTGGACAATCAAATTAATGACTGCCCAGGCTTCAGGATGTCTTTTTACACTATATAAGGGTGGAAATTTACATTGGAAACGTTTAGTTTAGCTGTTAATGAAGTTTCGTTTTTTTAGTGCTGAAAATTCATTGTCTGCTGGCGCTGTACACTTTTTCTAAGTGTTGCAATATCTCATGAAGGAAATACTGGACAATCAAATTAATGACTTTCCAGGCTTCAGGATGCCTTCTACACTATATAAAGGTGGAAATGTACATTGGAAACGTTTGGTTTAGCTGTTATAAAAGTTTGGTTTTTTAGTGCTGTAAATGCATTTTCAGCTCGCGCTGTACACATTTGCTATGAGAGGCATTATCTCAGAAGGGAAATATTGGACAATCAAATTAATGACTGCCCAGGCTTCAGGATGTCTTTTTACACTATATAAAGGTGGAAATTTACATTGGAAACGTTTGGTTTAGCTGTTATAAAAGTTTGGTTTTTTTAGTGCTGAAAATGCATTTTCAGCTCGCACTGTACACATTTGCTGTGTGAGAAATTATCTCATAAGGGAAATACTGGACAATCAAATTAATGACTGCCCAGGCTTCAGGATGTCTTTTTACACTATATAAAGGTGGAAATTTACATTGGAAACGTTTGGTTTAGCTGTTATAAAAGTTTGTTTTTTTAGTGCTGAAAATGCATTTTCAGCTCGCACTGTACACATTTGCTATGTGAGGCATTATCTCATAAGGGAAATACTGGACAATCAAATTAATGACTTCCCAGGCTTCAGGATGCCTTTTTACACTCTATAAATGTGGAAATTTACATTGGAAACGTTTGGTTTAGCTGTTAATGAAGTTTCGTTTTTTTAGTGCTGAAAATTCATTGTCTGCTGGCGCTGTACACTTTTTCTAAGTGTTGCAATATCTCATGAAGGAAATACTGGACAATCAAATTAATGACTTTCCAGGCTTCAGGATGCCTTTCTACACTATATAAAGGTGGAAATTTACATTGGAAACGTTTGGTTTAGCTGTTATAAAAGTTTGGTTTTTTAGTGCTGTAAATGCATTTTCAGCTCGCGCTGTACACATTTGCTATGAGAGGCATTATCTCATAAGGGAAATATTGGACAATCAAATTAATGACTGCCCAGGCTTCAGGATGTCTTTTTACACTATATAAGGGTGGAAATTTACATTGGAAACGTTTAGTTTAGCTGTTAATGAAGTTTCGTTTTTTTAGTGCTGAAAATTCATTGTCTGCTGGCGCTGTACACTTTTTCTAAGTGTTGCAATATCTCATGAAGGAAATACTGGACAATCAAATTAATGACTTTCCAGGCTTCAGGATGCCTTTCTACACTATATAAAGGTGGAAATGTACATTGGAAACGTTTGGTTTAGCTGTTATAAAAGTTTGGTTTTTTAGTGCTGTAAATGCATTTTCAGCTCGCGCTGTACACATTTGCTATGAGAGGCATTATCTCAGAAGGGAAATATTGGACAATCAAATTAATTACTGCCCAGGCTTCAGGATGTCTTTTTACACTATATAAAGGTGGAAATTTACATTGGAAACGTTTGGTTTAGCTGTTATAAAAGTTTGGTTTTTTTAGTGCTGAAAATGCATTTTCAGCTCGCACTGTACACATTTGCTGTGTGAGGCATTATCTCATAAGGGAAATACTGGACAATCAAATTAATGACTGCCCAGGCTTCAGGATGTCTTTTTACACTATATAAAGGTGGAAATTTACATTGGAAACGTTTGGTTTAGCTGTTATAAAAGTTTGGTTTTTTAGTGCTGAAAATGCATTTTCAGCTCGCACTGTACACATTTGCTATGTGAGGCATTATCTCATAAGGGAAATACTGGACAATCAAATTAATGACTTCCCAGGCTTCAGGATGCCTTTTTACACTATAAATGTGGAAATTTACATTGGAAACGTTTGGTTTAGCTGTTAATGAAGTTTCGTTTTTTTAGTGCTGAAAATTCATTGTCTGCTGGCGCTGTACACTTTTTCTAAGTGTTGCAATATCTCATGAAGGAAATACTGGACAATCAAATTAATGACTTTCCAGGCTTCAGGATGCCTTTCTACACTATATAAAGGTGGAAATTTACATTGGAAACGTTTGGTTTAGCTGTTATAAAAGTTTGGTTTTTTAGTGCTGTAAATGCATTTTCAGCTCGCGCTGTACACATTTGCTATGAGAGGCATTATCTCATAAGGGAAATATTGGACAATCAAATTAATGACTGCCCAGGCTTCAGGATGTCTTTTTACACTATATAAGGGTGGAAATTTACATTGGAAACGTTTAGTTTAGCTGTTAATGAAGTTTCGTTTTTTTAGTGCTGAAAATTCATTGTCTGCTGGCGCTGTACACTTTTTCTAAGTGTTGCAATATCTCATGAAGGAAATACTGGACAATCAAATTAATGACTTTCCAGGCTTCAGGATGCCTTTCTACACTATATAAAGGTGGAAATGTACATTGGAAACGTTTGGTTTAGCTGTTATAAAAGTTTGGTTTTTTAGTGCTGTAAATGCATTTTCAGCTCGCGCTGTACACATTTGCTATGAGAGGCATTATCTCAGAAGGGAAATATTGGACAATCAAATTAATGACTGCCCAGGCTTCAGGATGTCTTTTTACACAATATAAAGGTGGAAATTTACATTGGAAACGTTTGGTTTAGGTGTTATATAAGTTTGGTTTTTTTAGTGCTGAAAATGCATTTTCAGCTCGCACTGTACACATTTGCTGTGTGAGGCATTATCTCATAAGGGAAATACTGGACAATCAAATTAATGACTGCCCAGGCTTCAGGATGTCTTTTTACACTATATAAAGGTGGAAATTTACATTGGAAACGTTTGGTTTAGCTGTTATAAAAGTTTGGTTTTTTAGTGCTGAAAATGCATTTTCAGCTCGCACTGTACACATTTGCTATGTGAGGCATTATCTCATAAGGGAAATACTGGACAATCAAATTAATGACTTCCCAGGCTTCAGGATGCCTTTTTACACTCTATAAATGTGGAAATTTACATTGGAAACGTTTGGTTTAGCTGTTAATGAAGTTTCGTTTTTTTAGTGCTGAAAATTCATTGTCTGCTGGCGCTGTACACTTTTTCTAAGTGTTGCAATATCTCATGAAGGAAATACTGGATAATCAAATTAATGACTTTCCAGGCTTCAGGATGCCTTTCTACACTATATAAAGGTGGAAATGTACATTGGAAACGTTTGGTTTAGCTGTTATAAAAGTTTGGTTTTTTAGTGCTGTAAATGCATTTTCAGCTCGCGCTGTACACATTTGCTATGAGAGGCATTATCTCATAAGGGAAATATTAGACAATCAAATTAATGACTGCCCAGGCTTCAGGATGTCTTTTTACACTATATAAGGGTGGAAATTTACATCGGAAACGTTTAGTTTAGCTGTTAATGAAGTTTCGTTTTTTTAGTGCTGAAAATTCATTGTCTGCTGGCGCTGTACACTTTTTCTAAGTGTTGCAATATCTCATGAAGGAAATACTGGACAATCAAATTAATGACTTTCCAGGCTTCAGGATGCCTTTCTACACTATATAAAGGTGGAAATTTACATTGGAAACGTTTGGTTTAGCTGTTATAAAAGTTTGGTTTTTTAGTGCTGTAAATGCATTTTCAGCTCGCGCTGTACACATTTGCTATGAGAGGCATTATCTCATAAAGGAAATATTGGACAATCAAATTAATGACTGCCCAGGCTTCAGGATGTCTTTTTACACTATATAAAGGTGGAAATTTACATTGGAAACGTTTAGTTTAGCTGTTAATGAAGTTTCGTTTTTTTTAGTGCTGAAAATGCATTGTCTGCTGGCGCTGTACACTTTTTCTAAGTGTTGCAATATCTCATGAAGGAAATACTGGACAATCAAATTAATGACTTTCCAGGCTTCAGGATGCCTTTCTACACTATATAAAGGTGGAAATTTACATTGGAAACGTTTGGTTTAGCTGTTATAAAAGTTTGGTTTTTTAGTGCTGTAAATGCATTTTCAGCTCGCGCTGTACACATTTGCTATGAGAGGCATTATCTCATAAGGGAAATATTGGACAATCAAATTAATGACTGCCCAGGCTTCAGGATGTCTTTTTACACTATATAAAGGTGGAAATTTACATTGGAAACGTTTGGTTTAGCTGTTATAAAAGTTTGGTTTTTTTAGTGCTGAAAATGCATTTTCAGCTCGCACTGTACACATTTGCTGTGTGAGGCATTATCTCATAAGGGAAATACTGGACAATCAAATTAATGACTGCCCAGGCTTCAGGATGTCTTTTTACACTATATAAAGGTGGAAATTTACATTGGAAACGTTTGGTTTAGCTGTTATAAAAGTTTGGTTTTTTAGTGCTGAAAATGCATTTTCAGCTCGCACTGTACACATTTGCTATGTGAGGCATTATCTCATAAGGGAAATACTGGACAATCAAATTAATGACTTCCCAGGCTTCAGGATGCCTTTTTACACTCTATAAATGTGGAAATTTACATTGGAAACGTTTGGTTTAGCTGTTAATGAAGTTTCGTTTTTTTAGTGCTGAAAATTCATTGTCTGCTGGCGCTGTACACTTTTTCTAAGTGTTGCAATATCTCATGAAGGAAATACTGGATAATCAAATTAATGACTTTCCAGGCTTCAGGATGCCTTTCTACACTATATAAAGGTGGAAATGTACATTGGAAACGTTTGGTTTAGCTGTTATAAAAGTTTGGTTTTTTAGTGCTGTAAATGCATTTTCAGCTCGCGCTGTACACATTTGCTATGAGAGGCATTATCTCATAAGGGAAATATTAGACAATCAAATTAATGACTGCCCAGGCTTCAGGATGTCTTTTTACACTATATAAGGGTGGAAATTTACATCGGAAACGTTTAGTTTAGCTGTTAATGAAGTTTCGTTTTTTTAGTGCTGAAAATTCATTGTCTGCTGGCGCTGTACACTTTTTCTAAGTGTTGCAATATCTCATGAAGGAAATACTGGACAATCAAATTAATGACTTTCCAGGCTTCAGGATGCCTTTCTACACTATATAAAGGTGGAAATTTACATTGGAAACGTTTGGTTTAGCTGTTATAAAAGTTTGGTTTTTTAGTGCTGTAAATGCATTTTCAGCTCGCGCTGTACACATTTGCTATGAGAGGCATTATCTCATAAAGGAAATATTGGACAATCAAATTAATGACTGCCCAGGCTTCAGGATGTCTTTTTACACTATATAAAGGTGGAAATTTACATTGGAAACGTTTAGTTTAGCTGTTAATGAAGTTTCGTTTTTTTTAGTGCTGAAAATGCATTGTCTGCTGGCGCTGTACACTTTTTCTAAGTGTTGCAATATCTCATGAAGGAAATACTGGACAATCAAATTAATGACTTTCCAGGCTTCAGGATGCCTTTCTACACTATATAAAGGTGGAAATTTACATTGGAAACGTTTGGTTTAGCTGTTATAAAAGTTTGGTTTTTTAGTGCTGTAAATGCATTTTCAGCTCGCGCTGTACACATTTGCTATGAGAGGCATTATCTCATAAGGGAAATATTGGACAATCAAATTAATGACTGCCCAGGCTTCAGGATGTCTTTTTACACTATATAAAGGTGGAAATTTACATTGGAAACGTTTGGTTTAGCTGTTATAAAAGTTTGGTTTTTTAGTGCTGTAAATGCATTTTCAGCTCGCGCTGTACACATTTGCTATGAGAGGCATTATCTCATAAGGGAAATATTGGACAATCAAATTAATGGCTGCCCAGGCTTCAGGATGTCTTTTTACTCTATATAAAGTTGGAAATTTACATTGGAAACGTTTAGTTTAGCTGTTAATGAAGTTTCGTTTTTTTAGTGCTGAAAATTCATTGTCTGCTGGCGCTGTACACTTTTTCTAAGTGTTGCAATATCTCATGAAGGAAATACTGGACAATCAAATCAATGACTTTCCAGGCTTCAGCATGCCTTTCTACACTATATAAAGGTGGAAATGTACATTGGAAACGTTTGGTTTAGCTGTTATAAAAGTTTGGTTTTTTTAGTGCTGAAAATGCATTTTCAGCTCGCACTGTACACATTTGCTATGTGAGGCATTATCTCATAAGGGAAATACTGGACAATCAAATTAATGACTTCCCAGGCTTCAGGATGCCTTTTTACACTCTATAAATGTGGAAATTTACATTGGAAACGTTTGGTTTAGCTGTTAATGAAGTTTCGTTTTTTTAGTGCTGAAAATTCATTGTCTGCTGGCGCTGTACACTTTTTCTAAGTGTTGCAATATCTCATGAAGGAAATACTGGACAATCAAATTAATGACTTTCCAGGCTTCAGGATGCCTTTCTACACTATATAAAGGTGGAAATTTACATTGGAAACGTTTGGTTTAGCTGTTATAAAAGTTTGGTTTTTTAGTGCTGTAAATGCATTTTCAGCTCGCGCTGTACACATTTGCTATGAGAGGCATTATCTCATAAGGGAAATATTGGACAATCAAATTAATGACTGCCCAGGCTTCAGGATGTATTTTTACACTATATAAGGGTGGAAATTTACATTGGAAACGTTTAGTTTAGCTGTTAATGAAGTTTCGTTTTTTTAGTGCTGAAAATTCATTGTCTGCTGGCGCTGTACACTTTTTCTAAGTGTTGCAATATCTCATGAAGGAAATACTGGACAATCAAATTAATGACTTTCCAGGCTTCAGGATGCCTTTCTACACTATATAAAAGTGGAAATGTACATTGGAAACGTTTGGTTTAGCTGTTATAAAAGTTTGGTTTTTTAGTGCTGTAAATGCATTTTCAGCTCGCGCTGTACACATTTGCTATGAGAGGCATTATCTCAGAAGGGAAATATTGGACAATCAAATTAATGACTGCCCAGGCTTCAGGATGTCTTTTTACACTATATAAAGGTGGAAATTTACATTGGAAACGTTTGGTTTAGCTGTTATAAAAGTTTGGTTTTTTTAGTGCTGAAAATGCATTTTCAGCTCGCACTGTACACTTTTGCTATGTGAGGCATTATCTCATAAGGGAAATACTGGACAATCAAATTAATGACTGCCCAGGCTTCAGGATGTCTTTTTACACTATATAAAGGTGGAAATTTACATTGGAAACGTTTGGTTTAGCTGTTATAAAAGTTTGGTTTTTTAGTGCTGTAAATGCATTTTCAGCTCGCGCTGTACACATTTGCTATGAGAGGCATTATCTCATAAGGGAAATATTGGACAATCAAATTAATGACTGCCCAGGCTTCAGGATGTATTTTTACACTATATAAGGGTGGAAATTTACATTGGAAACGTTTAGTTTAGCTGTTAATGAAGTTTCGTTTTTTTAGTGCTGAAAATTCATTGTCTGCTGGCGCTGTACACTTTTTCTAAGTGTTGCAATATCTCATGAAGGAAATACTGGACAATCAAATTAATGACTTTCCAGGCTTCAGGATGCCTTTCTACACTATATAAAGGTGGAAATGTACATTGGAAACGTTTGGTTTAGCTGTTATAAAAGTTTGGTTTTTTAGTGCTGTAAATGCATTTTCAGCTCGCGCTGTACACATTTGCTATGAGAGGCATTATCTCATAAGGGAAATACTGGACAATCAAATTAATGACTTCCCAGGCTTCAGGATGCCTTTTTACACTCTATAAATGTGGAAATTTACATTGGAAACGTTTGGTTTAGCTGTTAATGAAGTTTCGTTTTTTTAGTGCTGAAAATTCATTGTCTGCTGGCGCTGTACACTTTTTCTAAGTGTTGCAATATCTCATGAAGGAAATACTGGACAATCAAATTAATGACTTTCCAGGCTTCAGGATGCCTTTCTACACTATATAAAGGTGGAAATGTACATTGGAAACGTTTGGTTTAGCTGTTATAAAAGTTTGGTTTTTTAGTGCTGTAAATGCATTTTCAGCTCGCGCTGTACACATTTGCTATGAGAGGCATTATCTCATAAGGGAAATATTAGACAATCAAATTAATGACTGCCCAGGCTTCAGGATGTCTTTTTACACTATATAAGGGTGGAAATTTACATCGGAAACGTTTAGTTTAGCTGTTAATGAAGTTTCGTTTTTTTAGTGCTGAAAATTCATTGTCTGCTGGCGCTATACACTTTTTCTAAGTGTTGCAATATCTCATGAAGGAAATACTGGACAATCAAATTAATGACTTTCCAGGCTTCAGGATGCCTTTCTACACTATATAAAGGTGGAAATGTACATTGGAAACGTTTGGTTTAGCTGTTATAAAAGTTTGGTTTTTTAGTGCTGTAAATGCATTTTCAGCTCGCGCTGTACACATTTGCTATGAGAGGCATTATCTCAAAAGGGAAATATTGGACAATCAAATTAATGACTGCCCAGGCTTCAGGATGTCTTTTTACACTATAAAAAGGTGGAAATTTACATTGGAAACGTTTGGTTTAGCTGTTATAAAAGTTTGGTTTTTTAGTGCTGAAAATGCATTTTCAGCTCGCACTGTACACATTTGCTATGTGAGGCATTATCTCATAAGGGAAATACTGGACAATCAAATTAATGACTTCCCAGGCTTCAGGATGCCTTTTTACACTCTATAAATGTGGAAATTTACATTAGAAACGTTTGGTTTAGCTGTTAATGAAGTTTCGTTTTTTTAGTGCTGAAAATTCATTGTCTGCTGGCGCTGTACACTTTTTCTAAGTGTTGCAATATCTCATGAAGGAAATACTGGACAATCAAATTAATGACTTTCCAGGCTTCAGGATGCCTTTCTACACTATATAAAGGTGGAAATTTACATTGGAAACGTTTGGTTTAGCTGTTATAAAAGTTTGGTTTTTTAGTGCTGTAAATGCATTTTCAGCTCGCGCTGTACACATTTGCTATGAGAGGCATTATCTCATAAGGGAAATATTGGACAATCAAATTAATGACTGCCCAGGCTTCAGGATGTCTTTTTACACTATATAAAGGTGGAAATTTACATTGGAAACGTTTAGTTTAGCTGTTAATGAAGTTTCGTTTTTTTTAGTGCTGAAAATTCATTGTCTGCTGGCGCTGTACACTTTTTCTAAGTGTTGCAATATCTCATGAAGGAAATACTGGACAATCAAATTAATGACTTTCCAGGCTTCAGGATGCCTTTCTACACTATATAAAGGTCGAAATTTACATTGGAAACGTTTGGTTTAGCTGTTATAAAAGTTTGGTTTTTTAGTGCTGTAAATGCATTTTCAGCTCGCGCTGTACACATTTGCTATGAGAGGCATTATCTCATAAGGGAAATATTGGACAATCAAATTAATGACTGCCCAGGCTTCAGGATGTCTTTTTACACTATATAAAGGTGGAAATTTACATTGGAAACGTTTGGTTTAGCTGTTATAAAAGTTTGGTTTTTTAGTGCTGTAAATGCATTTTCAGCTCGCGCTGTACACATTTGCTACGAGAGGCATTATCTCATAAGGGAAATATTGGACAATCAAATTAATGGCTGCCCAGGCTTCAGGATGTCTTTTTACTCTATATAAAGTTGGAAATTTACATTGGAAACGTTTAGTTTAGCTGTTAATGAAGTTTCGTTTTTTTAGTGCTGAAAATTCATTGTCTGCTGGCGCTGTACACTTTTTCTAAGTGTTGCAATATCTCATGAAGGAAATACTGGACAATCAAATCAATGACTTTCCAGGCTTCAGGATGCCTTTCTACACTATATAAAGGTGGAAATGTACATTGGAAACGTTTGGTTTAGCTGTTATAAAAGTTTGTTTTTTTAGTGCTGAAAATGCATTTTCAGCTCGCGCTGTACACATTTGCTATGAGAGGCATTGTCTCATAAGGGAAATATTGGACAATCAAATTAATGACTGCCTAGGCTTCAGGATGTCTTTTTACACTATATAAAGGTGGAAATTTACATTGGAAACGTTTGGTTTAGCTGTTATAAAAGTTTGGTTTTTTTAGTGCTGAAAATGCATTTTCAGCTCGCACTGTACACATTTGCTATGTGAGGCATTATCTCATAAGGGAAATACTGGACAATCAAATTAATGACTGCCCAGGCTTCAGGATGTCTTTTTACACTATATAAAGGTGGAAATTTACATTGGAAACGTTTGGTTTAGCTGTTATAAAAGTTTGTTTTTTTAGTGCTGAAAATGCATTTTCAGCTCGCACTGTACACATTTGCTATGTGAGGCATTATCTCATAAGGGAAATACTGGACAATCAAATTAATGACTTCCCAGGCTTCAGGATGCCTTTTTACACTCTATAAATGTGGAAATTTACATTGGAAACGTTTGGTTTAGCTGTTAATGAAGTTTCGTTTTTTTAGTGCTGAAAATTCATTGTCTGCTGGCGCTGTACACTTTTTCTAAGTGTTGCAATATCTCATGAAGGAAATACTGGACAATCAAATTAATGACTTTCCAGGCTTCAGGATGCCTTTCTACACTATATAAAGGTGGAAATTTACATTGGAAACGTTTGGTTTAGCTGTTATAAAAGTTTGGTTTTTTAGTGCTGTAAATGCATTTTCAGCTCGCGCTGTACACATTTGCTATGAGAGGCATTATCTCATAAGGGAAATATTGGCCAATCAAATTAATGACTGCCCAGGCTTCAGGATGTATTTTTACACTATATAAGGGTGGAAATTTACATTGGAAACGTTTAGTTTAGCTGTTAATGAAGTTTCGTTTTTTTAGTGCTGAAAATTCATTGTCTGCTGGCGCTGTACACTTTTTCTAAGTGTTGCAATATCTCATGAAGGAAATACTGGACAATCAAATTAATGACTTTCCAGGCTTCAGGATGCCTTTCTACACTATATAAAGGTGGAAATGTACATTGGAAACGTTTGGTTTAGCTGTTATAAAAGTTTGGTTTTTTAGTGCTGTAAATGCATTTTCATCTCGCGCTGTACACATTTGCTATGAGAGGCATTATCTCAGAAGGGAAATATTGGACAATCAAATTAATGACTGCCCAGGCTTCAGGATGTCTTTTTACACTATATAAAGGTGGAAATTTACATTGGAAACGTTTGGTTTAGCTGTTATAAAAGTTTGGTTTTTTTAGTGCTGAAAATGCATTTTCAGCTCGCACTGTACACATTTGCTGTGTGAGGCATTATCTCATAAGGGAAATACTGGACAATCAAATTAATGACTGCCCAGGCTTCAGGATGTCTTTTTACACTATATAAAGGTGGAAATTTACATTGGAAACGTTTGGTTTAGCTGTTATAAAAGTTTGGTTTTTTAGTGCTGAAAATGCATTTTCAGCTCGCACTGTACACATTTGCTATGTGAGGCATTATCTCATAAGGGAAATACTGGACAATCAAATTAATGACTTCCCAGGCTTCAGGATGCCTTTTTACACTCTATAAATGTGGAAATTTACATTGGAAACGTTTGGTTTAGCTGTTAATGAAGTTTCGTTTTTTTTAGTGCTGAAAATTCATTGTCTGCTGGCGCTGTACACTTTTTCTAAGTGTTGCAATATCTCATGAAGGAAATACTGGACAATCAAATTAATGACTTTCCAGGCTTCAGGATGCCTTTCTACACTATATAAAGGTGGAAATTTACATTGGAAACGTTTGGTTTAGCTGTTATAAAAGTTTGGTTTTTTAGTGCTGTAAATGCATTTTCAGCTCGCGCTGTACACATTTGCTATGAGAAGCATTATCTCATAAGGGAAATATTGGACAATCAAATTAATGACTGCCCAGGCTTCAGGATGTCTTTTTACACTATATAAGGGTGGAAATTTACATTGGAAACGTTTAGTTTAGCTGTTAATGAAGTTTCGTTTTTTTAGTGCTGAAAATACATTGTCTGCTGGCGCTGTACACTTTTTCTATGTGTTGCAATATCTCATGAAGGAAATACTGGACAATCAAATTAATTACTTTCCAGGCTTCAGGATGCCTTTCTACACTATATAAAGGTGGAAATGTACATTGGAAACGTTTGGTTTAGCTGTTATAAAAGTTTGGTTTTTTAGTGCTGTAAATGCATTTTCAGCTCGCGCTGTACACATTTGCTATGAGAGGCATTATCTCAGAAGGGAAATATTGGACAATCAAATTAATGACTGCCCAGGCTTCAGGATGTCTTATTACACTATATAAAGGTGGAAATTTACATTGGAAACGTTTGGTTTAGCTGTTATAAAAGTTTGGTTTTTTTAGTGCTGAAAATGCATTTTCAGCTCGCACTGTACACATTTGCTGTGTGAGGCATTATCTCATAAGGGAAATACTGGACAATCAAATTAATGACTGCCCAGGCTTCAGGATGTCTTTTTACACTATATAAAGGTGGAAATTTACATTGGAAACGTTTGGTTTAGCTGTTATAAAAGTTTGGTTTCTTTAGTGCTGAAAATGCATTTTCAGCTCGCACTGTCCACATTTGCTATGTGAGGCATTATCTCATAAGGGAAATACTGGACAATCAAATTAATGACTGCCCAGGCTTCAGGATGTCTTTTTACACTATATAAAGTTGGAAATTTACATTGGAAACGTTTGGTTTAGCTGTTATAAAAGTTTGTTTTTTTAGTGCTGTAAATGCATTTTCAGCTCGCGCTGTACACATTTGCTATGAGAGGCATTATCTCATAAGGGAAATATTGGACAATCAAATTAATGACTGCCCAGGCTTCAGGATGTCTTTTTACACTATATAAAGGTGGAAATATACATTGGAAACGTTTAGTTTAGCTGTTAATGAAGTTTCGTTTTTTTAGTGCTGAAAATTCATTGTCTGCTGGCGCTGTACACTTTTTCTAAGTGTTGCAATATCTCATGAAGGAAATACTGGACAATCAAATTAATGACTTTCCAGGCTTCAGGATGCCTTTCTACACTATATAAAGGTGGAAATGTACATTGGAAACGTTTGGTTTAGCTGTTATAAAAGTTTGGTTTTTTAGTGCTGTAAATGCATTTTCAGCTCGCGCTGTACACATTTGCTATGAGAGGCATTATCTCATAAGGGAAATATTAGACAATCAAATTAATGACTGCCCAGGCTTCAGGATGTCTTTTTACACTATATAAGGGTGGAAATTTACATCGGAAACGTTTAGTTTAGCTGTTAATGAAGTTTCGTTTTTTTAGTGCTGAAAATTCATTGTCTGCTGGCGCTGTACACTTTTTCTAAGTGTTGCAATATCTCATGAAGGAAATACTGGACAATCAAATTAATGACTTTCCAGGCTTCAGGATGCCTTTCTACACTATATAAAGGTGGAAATGTACATTGGAAACGTTTGGTTTAGCTGTTATAAAAGTTTGGTTTTTTAGTGCTGTAAATGCATTTTCATCTCGCGCTGTACACATTTGCTATGAGAGGCATTATCTCAGAAGGGAAATATTGGACAATCAAATTAATGACTGCCCAGGCTTCAGGATGTCTTTTTACACTATATAAAGGTGGAAATTTACATTGGAAACGTTTGGTTTAGCTGTTATAAAAGTTTGGTTTTTTTAGTGCTGAAAATGCATTTTCAGCTCGCACTGTACACATTTGCTGTGTGAGGCATTATCTCATAAGGGAAATACTGGACAATCAAATTAATGACTGCCCAGGCTTCAGGATGTCTTTTTACACTATATAAAGGTGGAAATTTACATTGGAAACGTTTGGTTTAGCTGTTATAAAAGTTTGGTTTTTTAGTGCTGAAAATGCATTTTCAGCTCGCACTGTACACATTTGCTATGTGAGGCATTATCTCATAAGGGAAATACTGGACAATCAAATTAATGACTTCCCAGGCTTCAGGATGCCTTTTTACACTCTATAAATGTGGAAATTTACATTGGAAACGTTTGGTTTAGCTGTTAATGAAGTTTCGTTTTTTTTAGTGCTGAAAATTCATTGTCTGCTGGCGCTGTACACTTTTTCTAAGTGTTGCAATATCTCATGAAGGAAATACTGGACAATCAAATTAATGACTTTCCAGGCTTCAGGATGCCTTTCTACACTATATAAAGGTGGAAATTTACATTGGAAACGTTTGGTTTAGCTGTTATAAAAGTTTGGTTTTTTAGTGCTGTAAATGCATTTTCAGCTCGCGCTGTACACATTTGCTATGAGAAGCATTATCTCATAAGGGAAATATTGGACAATCAAATTAATGACTGCCCAGGCTTCAGGATGTCTTTTTACACTATATAAGGGTGGAAATTTACATTGGAAACGTTTAGTTTAGCTGTTAATGAAGTTTCGTTTTTTTAGTGCTGAAAATACATTGTCTGCTGGCGCTGTACACTTTTTCTATGTGTTGCAATATCTCATGAAGGAAATACTGGACAATCAAATTAATTACTTTCCAGGCTTCAGGATGCCTTTCTACACTATATAAAGGTGGAAATGTACATTGGAAACGTTTGGTTTAGCTGTTATAAAAGTTTGGTTTTTTAGTGCTGTAAATGCATTTTCAGCTCGCGCTGTACACATTTGCTATGAGAGGCATTATCTCAGAAGGGAAATATTGGACAATCAAATTAATGACTGCCCAGGCTTCAGGATGTCTTATTACACTATATAAAGGTGGAAATTTACATTGGAAACGTTTGGTTTAGCTGTTATAAAAGTTTGGTTTTTTTAGTGCTGAAAATGCATTTTCAGCTCGCACTGTACACATTTGCTGTGTGAGGCATTATCTCATAAGGGAAATACTGGACAATCAAATTAATGACTGCCCAGGCTTCAGGATGTCTTTTTACACTATATAAAGGTGGAAATTTACATTGGAAACGTTTGGTTTAGCTGTTATAAAAGTTTGGTTTCTTTAGTGCTGAAAATGCATTTTCAGCTCGCACTGTCCACATTTGCTATGTGAGGCATTATCTCATAAGGGAAATACTGGACAATCAAATTAATGACTGCCCAGGCTTCAGGATGTCTTTTTACACTATATAAAGTTGGAAATTTACATTGGAAACGTTTGGTTTAGCTGTTATAAAAGTTTGTTTTTTTAGTGCTGTAAATGCATTTTCAGCTCGCGCTGTACACATTTGCTATGAGAGGCATTATCTCATAAGGGAAATATTGGACAATCAAATTAATGACTGCCCAGGCTTCAGGATGTCTTTTTACACTATATAAAGGTGGAAATATACATTGGAAACGTTTAGTTTAGCTGTTAATGAAGTTTCGTTTTTTTAGTGCTGAAAATTCATTGTCTGCTGGCGCTGTACACTTTTTCTAAGTGTTGCAATATCTCATGAAGGAAATACTGGACAATCAAATTAATGACTTTCCAGGCTTCAGGATGCCTTTCTACACTATATAAAGGTGGAAATGTACATTGGAAACGTTTGGTTTAGCTGTTATAAAAGTTTGGTTTTTTAGTGCTGTAAATGCATTTTCAGCTCGCGCTGTACACATTTGCTATGAGAGGCATTATCTCATAAGGGAAATATTAGACAATCAAATTAATGACTGCCCAGGCTTCAGGATGTCTTTTTACACTATATAAGGGTGGAAATTTACATCGGAAACGTTTAGTTTAGCTGTTAATGAAGTTTCGTTTTTTTAGTGCTTGAAAATTCATTGTCTGCTGGCGCTGTACACTTTTTCTAAGTGTTGCAATATCTCATGAAGGAAATACTGGACAATCAAATTAATGACTTTCCAGGCTTCAGGATGCCTTTCTACACTATATAAAGGTGGAAATGTACATTGGAAACGTTTGGTTTAGCTGTTATAAAAGTTTGGTTTTTTAGTGCTGTAAATGCATTTTCAGCTCGCGCTGTACACATTTGCTATGAGAGGCATTATCTCAAAAGGGAAATATTGGACAATCAAATTAATGACTGCCCAGGCTTCAGGATGTCTTTTTACACTATATAAAGGTGGAAATTTACATTGGAAACGTTTGGTTTAGCTGTTATAAAAGTTTGGTTTTTTAGTGCTGTAAATGCATTTTCAGCTCGCACTGTACACATTTGCTATGAGAGGCATTATCTCATAAGGGAAATATTGGACAATCAAATTAATGACTGCCCAGGCTTCAGGATGTCTTTTTACACTATAAAGGTGGAAATTTACATTGGAAACGTTTAGTTTAGCTGTTAATGAAGTTTCGTTTTTTTTAGTGCTGAAAATTCATTGTCTGCTGGCGCTGTACACTTTTTCTAAGTGTTGCAATATCTCATGAAGGAAATACTGGACAATCAAATTAATGACTTTCCAGGCTTCAGGATGCCTTTCTACACTATATAAAGGTGGAAATTTACATTGGAAACGTTTGGTTTAGCTGTTATAAAAGTTTGGTTTTTTAGTGCTGTAAATGCATTTTCAGCTCGCGCTGTACACATTTGCTATGAGAGGCATTATCTCATAAGGGAAATATTGGACAATCAAATTAATGACTGCCCAGGCTTCAGGATGTCTTTTTACACTATATAAAGGTGGAAATTTACATTGGAAACGTTTGGTTTAGCTGTTATAAAAGTTTGGTTTTTTAGTGCTGAAAAAGCATTTTCAGCTCGCACTGTACACATTTGCTATGTGAGGCATTATCTCATAAGGGAAATACTGGACAATCAAATTAATGACTTCCCAGGCTTCAGGATGCCTTTTTACACTCTATAAATGTGGAAATTTACATTGGAAACGTTTGGTTTAGCTGTTAATGAAGTTTCGTTTTTTTAGTGCTGAAAATTCATTGTCTGCTGGCGCTGTACACTTTTTCTAAGTGTTGCAATATCTCATGAAGGAAATACTGGACAATCAAATTAATGACTTTCCAGGCTTCAGGATGCCTTTCTACACTATATAAAGGTGGAAATTTACATTGGAAACGTTTGGTTTAGCTGTTATAAAAGTTTGGTTTTTTAGTGCTGTAAATGCATTTTCAGCTCGCGCTGTACACATTTGCTATGAGAGGCATTATCTCATAAGGGAAATATTGGACAATCAAATTAATGACTGCCCAGGCTTCAGGATGTCTTTTTACACTATATAAGGGTGGAAATTTACATTGGAAACGTTTAGTTTAGCTGTTAATGAAGTTTCGTTTTTTTAGTGCTGAAAATTCATTGTCTGCTGGCGCTGTACACTTTTTCTAAGTGTTGCAATATCTCATGAAGGAAATACTGGACAATCAAATTAATGACTTTCCAGGCTTCAGGATGCCTTTCTACACTATATAAAGGTGGAAATGTACATTGGAAACGTTTGGTTTAGCTGTTATAAAAGTTTGGTTTTTTAGTGCTGTAAATGCATTTTCAGCTCGCGCTGTACACATTTGCTATGAGAGGCATTATCTCAGAAGGGAAATATTGGACAATCAAATTAATGACTGCCCAGGCTTCAGGATGTCTTTTTACACTATATAAAGGTGGAAATTTACATTGGAAACGTTTGGTTTAGCTGTTATAAAAGTTTGTTTTTTTTAGTGCTGAAAATGCATTTTCAGCTCGCACTGTACACATTTGCTGTGTGAGGCATTATCTCATAAGGGAAATACTGGACAATCAAATTAATGACTGCCCAGGCTTCAGGATGTCTTTTTACACTATATAAAGGTGGAAATTTACATTGGAAACGTTTGGTTTAGCTGTTATAAAAGTTTGTTTTTTTAGTGCTGAAAATGCATTTTCAGCTCGCACTGTACACATTTGCTATGTGAGGCATTATCTCATAAGGGAAATACTGGACAATCAAATTAATGACTTCCCAGGCTTCAGGATGCCTTTTTACACTCTATAAATGTGGAAATTTACATTGGAAACGTTTGGTTTAGCTGTTAATGAAGTTTCGTTTTTTTAGTGCTGAAAATTCATTGTCTGCTGGCGCTGTACACTTTTTCTAAGTGTTGCAATATCTCATGAAGGAAATACTGGACAATCAAATTAATGACTTTCCAGGCTTCAGGATGCCTTTCTACACTATATAAAGGTGGAAATTTACATTGGAAACGTTTGGTTTAGCTGTTATAAAAGTTTGGTTTTTTAGTGCTGTAAATGCATTTTCAGCTCGCGCTGTACACATTTGCTATGAGAGGCATTATCTCATAAGGGAAATATTGGACAATCAAATTAATGACTGCCCAGGCTTCAGGATGTCTTTTTACACTATATAAGGGTGGAAATTTACATTGGAAACGTTTAGTTTAGCTGTTAATGAAGTTTCGTTTTTTTAGTGCTGAAAATTCATTGTCTGCTGGCGCTGTACACTTTTTCTAAGTGTTGCAATATCTCATGAAGGAAATACTGGACAATCAAATTAATGACTTTCCAGGCTTCAGGATGCCTTTCTACACTCTATAAAGGTGGAAATGTACATTGGAAACGTTTGGTTTAGCTGTTATAAAAGTTTGGTTTTTTAGTGCTGTAAATGCATTTTCAGCTCGCGCTGTACACATTTGCTATGAGAGGCATTATCTCAGAAGGGAAATATTGGACAATCAAATTAATGACTGCCCAGGCTTCAGGATGTCTTTTTACACTATATAAAGGTGGAAATTTACATTGGAAACGTTTGGTTTAGCTGTTATAAAAGTTTGGTTTTTTTAGTGCTGAAAATGCATTTTCAGCTCGCACTGTACACATTTGCTGTGTGAGGCATTATCTCATAAGGGAAATACTGGACAATCAAATTAATGACTGCCCAGGCTTCAGGATGTCTTTTTACACTATATAAAGGTGGAAATTTACATTGGAAACGTTTGGTTTAGCTGTTATAAAAGTTTGGTTTTTTAGTGCTGAAAATGCATTTTCAGCTCGCACTGTACACATTTGCTATGTGAGGCATTATCTCATAAGGGAAATACTGGACAATCAAATTAATGACTTCCCAGGCTTCAGGATGCCTTTTTACACTCTATAAATGTGGAAATTTACATTGGAAACGTTTGGTTTAGCTGTTAATGAAGTTTCGTTTTTTTAGTGCTGAAAATTCATTGTCTGCTGGCGCTGTACACTTTTTCTAAGTGTTGCAATATCTCATGAAGGAAATACTGGACAATCAAATTAATGACTTTCCAGGCTTCAGGATGCCTTTCTACACTATATAAAGGTGGAAATTTACATTGGAAACGTTTGGTTTAGCTGTTATAAAAGTTTGGTTTTTTAGTGCTGTAAATGCATTTTCAGCTCGCGCTGTACACATTTGCTATGAGAAGCATTATCTCATAAGGGAAATATTGGACAATCAAATTAATGACTGCCCAGGCTTCAGGATGTCTTTTTACACTATATAAGGGTGGAAATTTACATTGGAAACGTTTAGTTTAGCTGTTAATGAAGTTTCGTTTTTTTAGTGCTGAAAATTCATTGTCTGCTGGCGCTGTACACTTTTTCTAAGTGTTGCAATATCTCATGAAGGAAATACTGGACAATCAAATTAATGACTTTCCAGGCTTCAGGATGCCTTTCTACACTATATAAAGGTGGAAATGTACATTGGAAACGTTTGGTTTAGCTGTTATAAAAGTTTGGTTTTTTAGTGCTGTAAATGCATTTTCAGCTCGCGCTGTACACATTTGCTATGAGAGGCATTATCTCAGAAGGGAAATATTGGACAATCAAATTAATGACTGCCCAGGCTTCAGGATGTCTTTTTACACTATATAAAGGTGGAAATTTACATTGGAAACGTTTGGTTTAGCTGTTATAAAAGTTTGGTTTTTTTAGTGCTGAAAATGCATTTTCAGCTCGCACTGTACACATTTGCTGTGTGAGGCATTATCTCATAAGGGAAATACTGGACAATCAAATTAATGACTGCCCAGGCTTCAGGATGTCTTTTTACACTATATAAAGGTGTAAATTTACATTGGAAACGTTTGGTTTAGCTGTTATAAAAGTTTGGTTTTTTAGTGCTGAAAATGCATTTTCAGCTCGCACTGTACACATTTGCTATGTGAGGCATTATCTCATAAGGGAAATACTGGACAATCAAATTAATGACTTCCCAGGCTTCAGGATGCCTTTTTACACTCTATAAATGTGGAAATTTACATTGGAAACGTTTGGTTTAGCTGTTAATGAAGTTTCGTTTTTTTAGTGCTGAAAATTCATTGTCTGCTGGCGCTGTACACTTTTTCTAAGTGTTGCAATATCTCATGAAGGAAATACTGGACAATCAAATTAATGACTTTCCAGGCTTCAGGATGCCTTTCTACACTATATAAAGGTGGAAATTTACATTGGAAACGTTTGGTTTAGCTGTTATAAAAGTTTGGTTTTTTTAGTGCTGAAAATGCATTTTCAGCTCGCGCTGTACACATTTGCTATGAGAGGCATTATCTCATAAGGGAAATATTGGACAATCAAATTAATGACTGCCCAGGCTTCAGGATGTCTTTTTACACTATATAAGGGTGGAAATTTACATTGGAAACGTTTAGTTTAGCTGTTAATGAAGTTTCGTTTTTTTAGTGCTGAAAATTCATTGTCTGCTGGCGCTGTACACTTTTTCTAAGTGTTGCAATATCTCATGAAGGAAATACTGGACAATCAAATTAATGACTTTCCAGGCTTCAGGATGCCTTCTACACTATATAAAGGTGGAAATGTACATTGGAAACGTTTGGTTTAGCTGTTATAAAAGTTTGGTTTTTTAGTGCTGTAAATGCATTTTCAGCTCGCGCTGTACACATTTGCTATGAGAGGCATTATCTCAGAAGGGAAATATTGGACAATCAAATTAATGACTGCCCAGGCTTCAGGATGTCTTTTTACACTATATAAAGGTGGAAATTTACATTGGAAACGTTTGGTTTAGCTGTTATAAAAGTTTGGTTTTTTTAGTGCTGAAAATGCATTTTCAGCTCGCACTGTACACATTTGCTGCGTGAGAAATTATCTCATAAGGGAAATACTGGACAATCAAATTAATGACTGCCCAGGCTTCAGGATGTCTTTTTACACTATATAAAGGTGGAAATTTACATTGGAAACGTTTGGTTTAGCTGTTATAAAAGTTTGTTTTTTTAGTGCTGAAAATGCATTTTCAGCTCGCACTGTACACATTTGCTATGTGAGGCATTATCTCATAAGGGAAATACTGGACAATCAAATTAATGACTTCCCAGGCTTCAGGATGCCTTTTTACACTCTATAAATGTGGAAATTTACATTGGAAACGTTTGGTTTAGCTGTTAATGAAGTTTCGTTTTTTTAGTGCTGAAAATTCATTGTCTGCTGGCGCTGTACACTTTTTCTAAGTGTTGCAATATCTCATGAAGGAAATACTGGACAATCAAATTAATGACTTTCCAGGCTTCAGGATGCCTTTCTACACTATATAAAGGTGGAAATTTACATTGGAAACGTTTGGTTTAGCTGTTATAAAAGTTTGGTTTTTTAGTGCTGTAAATGCATTTTCAGCTCGCGCTGTACACATTTGCTATGAGAGGCATTATCTCATAAGGGAAATATTGGACAATCAAATTAATGACTGCCCAGGCTTCAGGATGTCTTTTTACACTATATAAGGGTGGAAATTTACATTGGAAACGTTTAGTTTAGCTGTTAATGAAGTTTCGTTTTTTTAGTGCTGAAAATTCATTGTCTGCTGGCGCTGTACACTTTTTCTAAGTGTTGCAATATCTCATGAAGGAAATACTGGACAATCAAATTAATGACTTTCCAGGCTTCAAGGATGCCTTTCTACACTATATAAAGGTGGAAATGTACATTGGAAACGTTTGGTTTAGCTGTTATAAAAGTTTGGTTTTTTAGTGCTGTAAATGCATTTTCAGCTCGCGCTGTACACATTTGCTATGAGAGGCATTATCTCAGAAGGGAAATATTGGACAATCAAATTAATTACTGCCCAGGCTTCAGGATGTCTTTTTACACTATATAAAGGTGGAAATTTACATTGGAAACGTTTCGTTTAGCTGTTATAAAAGTTTGGTTTTTTTAGTGCTGAAAATGCATTTTCAGCTCGCACTGTACACATTTGCTGTGTGAGGCATTATCTCATAAGGGAAATACTGGACAATCAAATTAATGACTGCCCAGGCTTCAGGATGTCTTTTTACACTATATAAAGGTGGAAATTTACATTGGAAACGTTTGGTTTAGCTGTTATAAAAGTTTGGTTTTTTAGTGCTGAAAATGCATTTTCAGCTCGCACTGTACACATTTGCTATGTGAGGCATTATCTCATAAGGGAAATACTGGACAATCAAATTAATGACTTCCCAGGCTTCAGGATGCCTTTTTACACTATAAATGTGGAAATTTACATTGGAAACGTTTGGTTTAGCTGTTAATGAAGTTTCGTTTTTTTAGTGCTGAAAATTCATTGTCTGCTGGCGCTGTACACTTTTTCTAAGTGTTGCAATATCTCATGAAGGAAATACTGGACAATCAAATTAATGACTTTCCAGGCTTCAGGATGCCTTTCTACACTATATAAAGGTGGAAATTTACATTGGAAACGTTTGGTTTAGCTGTTATAAAAGTTTGGTTTTTTAGTGCTGTAAATGCATTTTCAGCTCGCGCTGTACACATTTGCTATGAGAGGCATTATCTCATAAGGGAAATATTGGACAATCAAATTAATGACTGCCCAGGCTTCAGGATGTCTTTTTACACTATATAAGGGTGGAAATTTACATTGGAAACGTTTAGTTTAGCTGTTAATGAAGTTTCGTTTTTTTAGTGCTGAAAATTCATTGTCTGCTGGCGCTGTACACTTTTTCTAAGTGTTGCAATATCTCATGAAGGAAATACTGGACAATCAAATTAATGACTTTCCAGGCTTCAGGATGCCTTTCTACACTATATAAAGGTGGAAATGTACATTGGAAACGTTTGGTTTAGCTGTTATAAAAGTTTGGTTTTTTAGTGCTGTAAATGCATTTTCAGCTCGCGCTGTACACATTTGCTATGAGAGGCATTATCTCAGAAGGGAAATATTGGACAATCAAATTAATGACTGCCCAGGCTTCAGGATGTCTTTTTACACTATATAAAGGTGGAAATTTACATTGGAAACGTTTGGTTTAGCTGTTATAAAAGTTTGGTTTTTTTAGTGCTGAAAATGCATTTTCAGCTCGCACTGTACACATTTGCTGTGTGAGGCATTATCTCATAAGGGAAATACTGGACAATCAAATTAATGACTGCCCAGGCTTCAGGATGTCTTTTTACACTATATAAAGGTGGAAATTTACATTGGAAACGTTTGGTTTAGCTGTTATAAAAGTTTGGTTTTTTAGTGCTGAAAATGCATTTTCAGCTCGCACTGTACACATTTGCTATGTGAGGCATTATCTCATAAGGGAAATACTGGACAATCAAATTAATGACTTCCCAGGCTTCAGGATGCCTTTTTACACTCTATAAATGTGGAAATTTACATTGGAAACGTTTGGTTTAGCTGTTAATGAAGTTTCGTTTTTTTAGTGCTGAAAATTCATTGTCTGCTGGCGCTGTACACTTTTTCTAAGTGTTGCAATATCTCATGAAGGAAATACTGGATAATCAAATTAATGACTTTCCAGGCTTCAGGATGCCTTTCTACACTATATAAAGGTGGAAATGTACATTGGAAACGTTTGGTTTAGCTGTTATAAAAGTTTGGTTTTTTAGTGCTGTAAATGCATTTTCAGCTCGCGCTGTACACATTTGCTATGAGAGGCATTATCTCATAAGGGAAATATTAGACAATCAAATTAATGACTGCCCAGGCTTCAGGATGTCTTTTTACACTATATAAGGGTGGAAATTTACATCGGAAACGTTTAGTTTAGCTGTTAATGAAGTTTCGTTTTTTTAGTGCTGAAAATTCATTGTCTGCTGGCGCTGTACACTTTTTCTAAGTGTTGCAATATCTCATGAAGGAAATACTGGACAATCAAATTAATGACTTTCCAGGCTTCAGGATGCCTTTCTACACTATATAAAGGTGGAAATTTACATTGGAAACGTTTGGTTTAGCTGTTATAAAAGTTTGGTTTTTTAGTGCTGTAAATGCATTTTCAGCTCGCGCTGTACACATTTGCTATGAGAGGCATTATCTCATAAAGGAAATATTGGACAATCAAATTAATGACTGCCCAGGCTTCAGGATGTCTTTTTACACTATATAAAGGTGGAAATTTACATTGGAAACGTTTAGTTTAGCTGTTAATGAAGTTTCGTTTTTTTTAGTGCTGAAAATGCATTGTCTGCTGGCGCTGTACACTTTTTCTAAGTGTTGCAATATCTCATGAAGGAAATACTGGACAATCAAATTAATGACTTTCCAGGCTTCAGGATGCCTTTCTACACTATATAAAGGTGGAAATTTACATTGGAAACGTTTGGTTTAGCTGTTATAAAAGTTTGGTTTTTTAGTGCTGTAAATGCATTTTCAGCTCGCGCTGTACACATTTGCTATGAGAGGCATTATCTCATAAGGGAAATATTGGACAATCAAATTAATGACTGCCCAGGCTTCAGGATGTCTTTTTACACTATATAAAGGTGGAAATTTACATTGGAAACGTTTGGTTTAGCTGTTATAAAAGTTTGGTTTTTTTAGTGCTGAAAATGCATTTTCAGCTCGCACTGTACACATTTGCTGTGTGAGGCATTATCTCATAAGGGAAATACTGGACAATCAAATTAATGACTGCCCAGGCTTCAGGATGTCTTTTTACACTATATAAAGGTGGAAATTTACATTGGAAACGTTTGGTTTAGCTGTTATAAAAGTTTGGTTTTTTAGTGCTGAAAATGCATTTTCAGCTCGCACTGTACACATTTGCTATGTGAGGCATTATCTCATAAGGGAAATACTGGACAATCAAATTAATGACTTCCCAGGCTTCAGGATGCCTTTTTACACTCTATAAATGTGGAAATTTACATTGGAAACGTTTGGTTTAGCTGTTAATGAAGTTTCGTTTTTTTAGTGCTGAAAATTCATTGTCTGCTGGCGCTGTACACTTTTTCTAAGTGTTGCAATATCTCATGAAGGAAATACTGGATAATCAAATTAATGACTTTCCAGGCTTCAGGATGCCTTTCTACACTATATAAAGGTGGAAATGTACATTGGAAACGTTTGGTTTAGCTGTTATAAAAGTTTGGTTTTTTAGTGCTGTAAATGCATTTTCAGCTCGCGCTGTACACATTTGCTATGAGAGGCATTATCTCATAAGGGAAATATTAGACAATCAAATTAATGACTGCCCAGGCTTCAGGATGTCTTTTTACACTATATAAGGGTGGAAATTTACATCGGAAACGTTTAGTTTAGCTGTTAATGAAGTTTCGTTTTTTTAGTGCTGAAAATTCATTGTCTGCTGGCGCTGTACACTTTTTCTAAGTGTTGCAATATCTCATGAAGGAAATACTGGACAATCAAATTAATGACTTTCCAGGCTTCAGGATGCCTTTCTACACTATATAAAGGTGGAAATTTACATTGGAAACGTTTGGTTTAGCTGTTATAAAAGTTTGGTTTTTTAGTGCTGTAAATGCATTTTCAGCTCGCGCTGTACACATTTGCTATGAGAGGCATTATCTCATAAAGGAAATATTGGACAATCAAATTAATGACTGCCCAGGCTTCAGGATGTCTTTTTACACTATATAAAGGTGGAAATTTACATTGGAAACGTTTAGTTTAGCTGTTAATGAAGTTTCGTTTTTTTTAGTGCTGAAAATGCATTGTCTGCTGGCGCTGTACACTTTTTCTAAGTGTTGCAATATCTCATGAAGGAAATACTGGACAATCAAATTAATGACTTTCCAGGCTTCAGGATGCCTTTCTACACTATATAAAGGTGGAAATTTACATTTGAAACGTTTGGTTTAGCTGTTATAAAAGTTTGGTTTTTTAGTGCTGTAAATGCATTTTCAGCTCGCGCTGTACACATTTGCTATGAGAGGCATTATCTCATAAGGGAAATATTGGACAATCAAATTAATGACTGCCCAGGCTTCAGGATGTCTTTTTACACTATATAAAGGTGGAAATTTACATTGGAAACGTTTGGTTTAGCTGTTATAAAAGTTTGGTTTTTTAGTGCTGTAAATGCATTTTCAGCTCGCGCTGTACACATTTGCTATGAGAGGCATTATCTCATAAGGGAAATATTGGACAATCAAATTAATGGCTGCCCAGGCTTCAGGATGTCTTTTTACTCTATATAAAGTTGGAAATTTACATTGGAAACGTTTAGTTTAGCTGTTAATGAAGTTTCGTTTTTTTAGTGCTGAAAATTCATTGTCTGCTGGCGCTGTACACTTTTTCTAAGTGTTGCAATATCTCATGAAGGAAATACTGGACAATCAAATCAATGACTTTCCAGGCTTCAGGATGCCTTTCTACACTATATAAAGGTGGAAATGTACATTGGAAACGTTTGGTTTAGCTGTTATAAAAGTTTGGTTTTTTTAGTGCTGAAAATGCATTTTCAGCTCGCACTGTACACATTTGCTATGTGAGGCATTATCTCATAAGGGAAATACTGGACAATCAAATTAATGACTTCCCAGGCTTCAGGATGCCTTTTTACACTCTATAAATGTGGAAATTTACATTGGAAACGTTTGGTTTAGCTGTTAATGAAGTTTCGTTTTTTTAGTGCTGAAAATTCATTGTCTGCTGGCGCTGTACACTTTTTCTAAGTGTTGCAATATCTCATGAAGGAAATACTGGACAATCAAATTAATGACTTTCCAGGCTTCAGGATGCCTTTCTACACTATATAAAGGTGGAAATTTACATTGGAAACGTTTGGTTTAGCTGTTATAAAAGTTTGGTTTTTTAGTGCTGTAAATGCATTTTCAGCTCGCGCTGTACACATTTGCTATGAGAGGCATTATCTCATAAGGGAAATATTGGACAATCAAATTAATGACTGCCCAGGCTTCAGGATGTATTTTTACACTATATAAGGGTGGAAATTTACATTGGAAACGTTTAGTTTAGCTGTTAATGAAGTTTCGTTTTTTTAGTGCTGAAAATTCATTGTCTGCTGGCGCTGTACACTTTTTCTAAGTGTTGCAATATCTCATGAAGGAAATACTGGACAATCAAATTAATGACTTTCCAGGCTTCAGGATGCCTTTCTACACTATATAAAAGTGGAAATGTACATTGGAAACGTTTGGTTTAGCTGTTATAAAAGTTTGGTTTTTTAGTGCTGTAAATGCATTTTCAGCTCGCGCTGTACACATTTGCTATGAGAGGCATTATCTCAGAAGGGAAATATTGGACAATCAAATTAATGACTGCCCAGGCTTCAGGATGTCTTTTTACACTATATAAAGGTGGAAATTTACATTGGAAACGTTTGGTTTAGCTGTTATAAAAGTTTGGTTTTTTTAGTGCTGAAAATGCATTTTCAGCTCGCACTGTACACTTTTGCTATGTGAGGCATTATCTCATAAGGGAAATACTGGACAATCAAATTAATGACTGCCCAGGCTTCAGGATGTCTTTTTACACTATATAAAGGTGGAAATTTACATTGGAAACGTTTGGTTTAGCTGTTATAAAAGTTTGGTTTTTTTAGTGCTGAAAATGCATTTTCAGCTCGCACTGTACACATTTGCTGTGTGAGGCATTATCTCATAAGGGAAATACTGGACAATCAAATTAATGACTGCCCAGGCTTCAGGATGTCTTTTTACACTATATAAAGGTGGAAATTTACATTGGAAACGTTTGGTTTAGCTGTTATAAAAGTTTGGTTTTTTAGTGCTGAAAATGCATTTTCAGCTCGCACTGTACACATTTGCTATGTGAGGCATTATCTCATAAGGGAAATACTGGACAATCAAATTAATGACTTCCCAGGCTTCAGGATGCCTTTTTACACTATAAATGTGGAAATTTACATTGGAAACGTTTGGTTTAGCTGTTAATGAAGTTTCGTTTTTTTAGTGCTGAAAATTCATTGTCTGCTGGCGCTGTACACTTTTTCTAAGTGTTGCAATATCTCATGAAGGAAATACTGGACAATCAAATTAATGACTTTCCAGGCTTCAGGATGCCTTTCTACACTATATAAAGGTGGAAATTTACATTGGAAACGTTTGGTTTAGCTGTTATAAAAGTTTGGTTTTTTAGTGCTGTAAATGCATTTTCAGCTCGCGCTGTACACATTTGCTATGAGAGGCATTATCTCATAAGGGAAATATTGGACAATCAAATTAATGACTGCCCAGGCTTCAGGATGTCTTTTTACACTATATAAGGGTGGAAATTTACATTGGAAACGTTTAGTTTAGCTGTTAATGAAGTTTCGTTTTTTTAGTGCTGAAAATTCATTGTCTGCTGGCGCTGTACACTTTTTCTAAGTGTTGCAATATCTCATGAAGGAAATACTGGACAATCAAATTAATGACTTTCCAGGCTTCAGGATGCCTTTCTACACTATATAAAGGTGGAAATGTACATTGGAAACGTTTGGTTTAGCTGTTATAAAAGTTTGGTTTTTTAGTGCTGTAAATGCATTTTCAGCTCGCGCTGTACACATTTGCTATGAGAGGCATTATCTCAGAAGGGAAATATTGGACAATCAAATTAATGACTGCCCAGGCTTCAGGATGTCTTTTTACACTATATAAAGGTGGAAATTTACATTGGAAACGTTTGGTTTAGCTGTTATAAAAGTTTGGTTTTTTTAGTGCTGAAAATGCATTTTCAGCTCGCACTGTACACATTTGCTGTGTGAGGCATTATCTCATAAGGGAAATACTGGACAATCAAATTAATGACTGCCCAGGCTTCAGGATGTCTTTTTACACTATATAAAGGTGGAAATTTACATTGGAAACGTTTGGTTTAGCTGTTATAAAAGTTTGGTTTTTTAGTGCTGAAAATGCATTTTCAGCTCGCACTGTACACATTTGCTATGTGAGGCATTATCTCATAAGGGAAATACTGGACAATCAAATTAATGACTTCCCAGGCTTCAGGATGCCTTTTTACACTCTATAAATGTGGAAATTTACATTGGAAACGTTTGGTTTAGCTGTTAATGAAGTTTCGTTTTTTTAGTGCTGAAAATTCATTGTCTGCTGGCGCTGTACACTTTTTCTAAGTGTTGCAATATCTCATGAAGGAAATACTGGATAATCAAATTAATGACTTTCCAGGCTTCAGGATGCCTTTCTACACTATATAAAGGTGGAAATGTACATTGGAAACGTTTGGTTTAGCTGTTATAAAAGTTTGGTTTTTTAGTGCTGTAAATGCATTTTCAGCTCGCGCTGTACACATTAGCTATGAGAGGCATTATCTCATAAGGGAAATATTAGACAATCAAATTAATGACTGCCCAGGCTTCAGGATGTCTTTTTACACTATATAAGGGTGGAAATTTACATCGGAAACGTTTAGTTTAGCTGTTAATGAAGTTTCGTTTTTTTAGTGCTGAAAATTCATTGTCTGCTGGCGCTGTACACTTTTTCTAAGTGTTGCAATATCTCATGAAGGAAATACTGGACAATCAAATTAAGGACTTTCCAGGCTTCAGGATGCCTTTCTACACTATATAAAGGTGGAAATTTACATTGGAAACGTTTGGTTTAGCTGTTATAAAAGTTTGGTTTTTTAGTGCTGTAAATGCATTTTCAGCTCGCGCTGTACACATTTGCTATGAGAGGCATTATCTCATAAAGGAAATATTGGACAATCAAATTAATGACTGCCCAGGCTTCAGGATGTCTTTTTACACTATATAAAGGTGGAAATTTACATTGGAAACGTTTAGTTTAGCTGTTAATGAAGTTTCGTTTTTTTTAGTGCTGAAAATGCATTGTCTGCTGGCGCTGTACACTTTTTCTAAGTGTTGCAATATCTCATGAAGGAAATACTGGACAATCAAATTAATGACTTTCCAGGCTTCAGGATGCCTTTCTACACTATATAAAGGTGGAAATTTACATTGGAAACGTTTGGTTTAGCTGTTATAAAAGTTTGGTTTTTTAGTGCTGTAAATGCATTTTCAGCTCGCGCTGTACACATTTGCTATGAGAGGCATTATCTCATAAGGGAAATATTGGACAATCAAATTAATGACTGCCCAGGCTTCAGGATGTCTTTTTACACTATATAAAGGTGGAAATTTACATTGGAAACGTTTGGTTTAGCTGTTATAAAAGTTTGGTTTTTTTAGTGCTGAAAATGCATTTTCAGCTCGCACTGTACACATTTGCTGTGTGAGGCATTATCTCATAAGGGAAATACTGGACAATCAAATTAATGACTGCCCAGGCTTCAGGATGTCTTTTTACACTATATAAAGGTGGAAATTTACATTGGAAACGTTTGGTTTAGCTGTTATAAAAGTTTGGTTTTTTAGTGCTGAAAATGCATTTTCAGCTCGCACTGTACACATTTGCTATGTGAGGCATTATCTCATAAGGGAAATACTGGACAATCAAATTAATGACTTCCCAGGCTTCAGGATGCCTTTTTACACTCTATAAATGTGGAAATTTACATTGGAAACGTTTGGTTTAGCTGTTAATGAAGTTTCGTTTTTTTAGTGCTGAAAATTCATTGTCTGCTGGCGCTGTACACTTTTTCTAAGTGTTGCAATATCTCATGAAGGAAATACTGGATAATCAAATTAATGACTTTCCAGGCTTCAGGATGCCTTTCTACACTATATAAAGGTGGAAATGTACATTGGAAACGTTTGGTTTAGCTGTTATAAAAGTTTGGTTTTTTAGTGCTGTAAATGCATTTTCAGCTCGCGCTGTACACATTTGCTATGAGAGGCATTATCTCATAAGGGAAATATTAGACAATCAAATTAATGACTGCCCAGGCTTCAGGATGTCTTTTTACACTATATAAGGGTGGAAATTTACATCGGAAACGTTTAGTTTAGCTGTTAATGAAGTTTCGTTTTTTTAGTGCTGAAAATTCATTGTCTGCTGGCGCTGTACACTTTTTCTAAGTGTTGCAATATCTCATGAAGGAAATACTGGACAATCAAATTAATGACTTTCCAGGCTTCAGGATGCCTTTCTACACTATATAAAGGTGGAAATTTACATTGGAAACGTTTGGTTTAGCTGTTATAAAAGTTTGGTTTTTTAGTGCTGTAAATGCATTTTCAGCTCGCGCTGTACACATTTGCTATGAGAGGCATTATCTCATAAAGGAAATATTGGACAATCAAATTAATGACTGCCCAGGCTTCAGGATGTCTTTTTACACTATATAAAGGTGGAAATTTACATTGGAAACGTTTAGTTTAGCTGTTAATGAAGTTTCGTTTTTTTTAGTGCTGAAAATGCATTGTCTGCTGGCGCTGTACACTTTTTCTAAGTGTTGCAATATCTCATGAAGGAAATACTGGACAATCAAATTAATGACTTTCCAGGCTTCAGGATGCCTTTCTACACTATATAAAGGTGGAAATTTACATTGGAAACGTTTGGTTTAGCTGTTATAAAAGTTTGGTTTTTTAGTGCTGTAAATGCATTTTCAGCTCGCGCTGTACACATTTGCTATGAGAGGCATTATCTCATAAGGGAAATATTGGACAATCAAATTAATGACTGCCCAGGCTTCAGGATGTCTTTTTACACTATATAAAGGTGGAAATTTACATTGGAAACGTTTGGTTTAGCTGTTATAAAAGTTTGGTTTTTTAGTGCTGTAAATGCATTTTCAGCTCGCGCTGTACACATTTGCTATGAGAGGCATTATCTCATAAGGGAAATATTGGACAATCAAATTAATGGCTGCCCAGGCTTCAGGATGTCTTTTTACTCTATATAAAGTTGGAAATTTACATTGGAAACGTTTAGTTTAGCTGTTAATGAAGTTTCGTTTTTTTAGTGCTGAAAATTCATTGTCTGCTGGCGCTGTACACTTTTTCTAAGTGTTGCAATATCTCATGAAGGAAATACTGGACAATCAAATCAATGACTTTCCAGGCTTCAGGATGCCTTTCTACACTATATAAAGGTGGAAATGTACATTGGAAACGTTTGGTTTAGCTGTTATAAAAGTTTGGTTTTTTTAGTGCTGAAAATGCATTTTCAGCTCGCACTGTACACATTTGCTATGTGAGGCATTATCTCATAAGGGAAATACTGGACAATCAAATTAATGACTTCCCAGGCTTCAGGATGCCTTTTTACACTCTATAAATGTGGAAATTTACATTGGAAACGTTTGGTTTAGCTGTTAATGAAGTTTCGTTTTTTTAGTGCTGAAAATTCATTGTCTGCTGGCGCTGTACACTTTTTCTAAGTGTTGCAATATCTCATGAAGGAAATACTGGACAATCAAATTAATGACTTTCCAGGCTTCAGGATGCCTTTCTACACTATATAAAGGTGGAAATTTACATTGGAAACGTTTGGTTTAGCTGTTATAAAAGTTTGGTTTTTTAGTGCTGTAAATGCATTTTCAGCTCGCGCTGTACACATTTGCTATGAGAGGCATTATCTCATAAGGGAAATATTGGACAATCAAATTAATGACTGCCCAGGCTTCAGGATGTATTTTTACACTATATAAGGGTGGAAATTTACATTGGAAACGTTTAGTTTAGCTGTTAATGAAGTTTCGTTTTTTTAGTGCTGAAAATTCATTGTCTGCTGGCGCTGTACACTTTTTCTAAGTGTTGCAATATCTCATGAAGGAAATACTGGACAATCAAATTAATGACTTTCCAGGCTTCAGGATGCCTTTCTACACTATATAAAAGTGGAAATGTACATTGGAAACGTTTGGTTTAGCTGTTATAAAAGTTTGGTTTTTTAGTGCTGTAAATGCATTTTCAGCTCGCGCTGTACACATTTGCTATGAGAGGCATTATCTCAGAAGGGAAATATTGGACAATCAAATTAATGACTGCCCAGGCTTCAGGATGTCTTTTTACACTATATAAAGGTGGAAATTTACATTGGAAACGTTTGGTTTAGCTGTTATAAAAGTTTGGTTTTTTTAGTGCTGAAAATGCATTTTCAGCTCGCACTGTACACTTTTGCTATGTGAGGCATTATCTCATAAGGGAAATACTGGACAATCAAATTAATGACTGCCCAGGCTTCAGGATGTCTTTTTACACTATATAAAGGTGGAAATTTACATTGGAAACGTTTGGTTTAGCTGTTATAAAAGTTTGGTTTTTTAGTGCTGTAAATGCATTTTCAGCTCGCGCTGTACACATTTGCTATGAGAGGCATTATCTCATAAGGGAAATATTGGACAATCAAATTAATGACTGCCCAGGCTTCAGGATGTATTTTTACACTATATAAGGGTGGAAATTTACATTGGAAACGTTTAGTTTAGCTGTTAATGAAGTTTCGTTTTTTTAGTGCTGAAAATTCATTGTCTGCTGGCGCTGTACACTTTTTCTAAGTGTTGCAATATCTCATGAAGGAAATACTGGACAATCAAATTAATGACTTTCCAGGCTTCAGGATGCCTTTCTACACTATATAAAGGTGGAAATGTACATTGGAAACGTTTGGTTTAGCTGTTATAAAAGTTTGGTTTTTTAGTGCTGTAAATGCATTTTCAGCTCGCGCTGTACACATTTGCTATGAGAGGCATTATCTCATAAGGGAAATACTGGACAATCAAATTAATGACTTCCCAGGCTTCAGGATGCCTTTTTACACTCTATAAATGTGGAAATTTACATTGGAAACGTTTGGTTTAGCTGTTAATGAAGTTTCGTTTTTTTAGTGCTGAAAATTCATTGTCTGCTGGCGCTGTACACTTTTTCTAAGTGTTGCAATATCTCATGAAGGAAATACTGGACAATCAAATTAATGACTTTCCAGGCTTCAGGATGCCTTTCTACACTATATAAAGGTGGAAATGTACATTGGAAACGTTTGGTTTTGCTGTTATAAAAGTTTGGTTTTTTAGTGCTGTAAATGCATTTTCAGCTCGCGCTGTACACATTTGCTATGAGAGGCATTATCTCATAAGGGAAATATTAGACAATCAAATTAATGACTGCCCAGGCTTCAGGATGTCTTTTTACACTATATAAGGGTGGAAATTTACATCGGAAACGTTTAGTTTAGCTGTTAATGAAGTTTCGTTTTTTTAGTGCTGAAAATTCATTGTCTGCTGGCGCTATACACTTTTTCTAAGTGTTGCAATATCTCATGAAGGAAATACTGGACAATCAAATTAATGACTTTCCAGGCTTCAGGATGCCTTTCTACACTATATAAAGGTGGAAATGTACATTGGAAACGTTTGGTTTAGCTGTTATAAAAGTTTGGTTTTTTAGTGCTGTAAATGCATTTTCAGCTCGCGCTGTACACATTTGCTATGAGAGGCATTATCTCAAAAGGGAAATATTGGACAATCAAATTAATGACTGCCCAGGCTTCAGGATGTCTTTTTACACTATAAAAAGGTGGAAATTTACATTGGAAACGTTTGGTTTAGCTGTTATAAAAGTTTGGTTTTTTAGTGCTGAAAATGCATTTTCAGCTCGCACTGTACACATTTGCTATGTGAGGCATTATCTCATAAGGGAAATACTGGACAATCAAATTAATGACTTCCCAGGCTTCAGGATGCCTTTTTACACTCTATAAATGTGGAAATTTACATTGGAAACGTTTAGTTTAGCTGTTAATGAAGTTTCGTTTTTTTTAGTGCTGAAAATTCATTGTCTGCTGGCGCTGTACACTTTTTCTAAGTGTTGCAATATCTCATGAAGGAAATACTGGACAATCAAATTAATGACTTTCCAGGCTTCAGGATGCCTTTCTACACTATATAAAGGTGGAAATTTACATTGGAAACGTTTGGTTTAGCTGTTATAAAAGTTTGGTTTTTTAGTGCTGTAAATGCATTTTCAGCTCGCGCTGTACACATTTGCTATGAGAGGCATTATCTCATAAGGGAAATATTGGACAATCAAATTAATGACTGCCCAGGCTTCAGGATGTCTTTTTACACTATATAAAGGTGGAAATTTACATTGGAAACGTTTGGTTTAGCTGTTATAAAAGTTTGGTTTTTTAGTGCTGTAAATGCATTTTCAGCTCGCGCTGTACACATTTGCTACGAGAGGCATTATCTCATAAGGGAAATATTGGACAATCAAATTAATGGCTGCCCAGGCTTCAGGATGTCTTTTTACTCTATATAAAGTTGGAAATTTACATTGGAAACGTTTAGTTTAGCTGTTAATGAAGTTTCGTTTTTTTAGTGCTGAAAATTCATTGTCTGCTGGCGCTGTACACTTTTTCTAAGTGTTGCAATATCTCATGAAGGAAATACTGGACAATCAAATCAATGACTTTCCAGGCTTCAGGATGCCTTTCTACACTATATAAAGGTGGAAATGTACATTGGAAACGTTTGGTTTAGCTGTTATAAAAGTTTGTTTTTTTAGTGCTGAAAATGCATTTTCAGCTCGCGCTGTACACATTTGCTATGAGAGGCATTGTCTCATAAGGGAAATATTGGACAATCAAATTAATGACTGCCTAGGCTTCAGGATGTCTTTTTACACTATATAAAGGTGGAAATTTACATTGGAAACGTTTGGTTTAGCTGTTATAAAAGTTTGGTTTTTTTAGTGCTGAAAATGCATTTTCAGCTCGCACTGTACACATTTGCTATGTGAGGCATTATCTCATAAGGGAAATACTGGACAATCAAATTAATGACTGCCCAGGCTTCAGGATGTCTTTTTACACTATATAAAGGTGGAAATTTACATTGGAAACGTTTGGTTTAGCTGTTATAAAAGTTTGTTTTTTTAGTGCTGAAAATGCATTTTCAGCTCGCACTGTACACATTTGCTATGTGAGGCATTATCTCATAAGGGAAATACTGGACAATCAAATTAATGACTTCCCAGGCTTCAGGATGCCTTTTTACACTCTATAAATGTGGAAATTTACATTGGAAACGTTTGGTTTAGCTGTTAATGAAGTTTCGTTTTTTTAGTGCTGAAAATTCATTGTCTGCTGGCGCTGTACACTTTTTCTAAGTGTTGCAATATCTCATGAAGGAAATACTGGACAATCAAATTAATGACTTTCCAGGCTTCAGGATGCCTTTCTACACTATATAAAGGTGGAAATTTACATTGGAAACGTTTGGTTTAGCTGTTATAAAAGTTTGGTTTTTTAGTGCTGTAAATGCATTTTCAGCTCGCGCTGTACACATTTGCTATGAGAGGCATTATCTCATAAGGGAAATATTGGCCAATCAAATTAATGACTGCCCAGGCTTCAGGATGTATTTTTACACTATATAAGGGTGGAAATTTACATTGGAAACGTTTAGTTTAGCTGTTAATGAAGTTTCGTTTTTTTAGTGCTGAAAATTCATTGTCTGCTGGCGCTGTACACTTTTTCTAAGTGTTGCAATATCTCATGAAGGAAATACTGGACAATCAAATTAATGACTTTCCAGGCTTCAGGATGCCTTTCTACACTATATAAAGGTGGAAATGTACATTGGAAACGTTTGGTTTAGCTGTTATAAAAGTTTGGTTTTTTAGTGCTGTAAATGCATTTTCATCTCGCGCTGTACACATTTGCTATGAGAGGCATTATCTCAGAAGGGAAATATTGGACAATCAAATTAATGACTGCCCAGGCTTCAGGATGTCTTTTTACACTATATAAAGGTGGAAATTTACATTGGAAACGTTTGGTTTAGCTGTTATAAAAGTTTGGTTTTTTTAGTGCTGAAAATGCATTTTCAGCTCGCACTGTACACATTTGCTGTGTGAGGCATTATCTCATAAGGGAAATACTGGACAATCAAATTAATGACTGCCCAGGCTTCAGGATGTCTTTTTACACTATATAAAGGTGGAAATTTACATTGGAAACGTTTGGTTTAGCTGTTATAAAAGTTTGGTTTTTTAGTGCTGAAAATGCATTTTCAGCTCGCACTGTACACATTTGCTATGTGAGGCATTATCTCATAAGGGAAATACTGGACAATCAAATTAATGACTTCCCAGGCTTCAGGATGCCTTTTTACACTCTATAAATGTGGAAATTTACATTGGAAACGTTTGGTTTAGCTGTTAATGAAGTTTCGTTTTTTTTAGTGCTGAAAATTCATTGTCTGCTGGCGCTGTACACTTTTTCTAAGTGTTGCAATATCTCATGAAGGAAATACTGGACAATCAAATTAATGACTTTCCAGGCTTCAGGATGCCTTTCTACACTATATAAAGGTGGAAATTTACATTGGAAACGTTTGTTTTAGCTGTTATAAAAGTTTGGTTTTTTAGTGCTGTAAATGCATTTTCAGCTCGCGCTGTACACATTTGCTATGAGAAGCATTATCTCATAAGGGAAATATTGGACAATCAAATTAATGACTGCCCAGGCTTCAGGATGTCTTTTTACACTATATAAGGGTGGAAATTTACATTGGAAACGTTTAGTTTAGCTGTTAATGAAGTTTCGTTTTTTTAGTGCTGAAAATTCATTGTCTGCTGGCGCTGTACACTTTTTCTAAGTGTTGCAATATCTCATGAAGGAAATACTGGACAATCAAATTAATGACTTTCCAGGCTTGGATGCCTTTCTACACTATATAAAGGTGGAAATTTACATTGGAAACGTTTAGTTTAGCTGTTAATGAAGTTTCGTTTTTTTAGTGCTGAAAATTCATTGTCTGCTGGCGCTGTACACTTTTTCTATGTGTTGCAATATCTCATGAAGGAAATACTGGACAATCAAATTAATTACTTTCCAGGCTTCAGGATGCCTTTCTACACTATATAAAGGTGGAAATGTACATTGGAAACGTTTGGTTTAGCTGTTATAAAAGTTTGGTTTTTTAGTGCTGTAAATGCATTTTCAGCTCGCGCTGTACACATTTGCTATGAGAGGCATTATCTCATAAGGGAAATACTGGACAATCAAATTAATGACTGCCCAGGCTTCAGGATGTCTTTTTACACTATATAAAGGTGGAAATTTACATTGGAAACGTTTGGTTTAGCTGTTATAAAAGTTTGGTTTTTTTAGTGCTGAAAATGCATTTTCAGCTCGCACTGTCCACATTTGCTATGTGAGGCATTATCTCATAAGGGAAATACTGGACAATCAAATTAATGACTGCCCAGGCTTCAGGATGTCTTTTTACACTATATAAAGGTGGAAATTTACATTGGAAACGTTTGGTTTAGCTGTTATAAAAGTTTGTTTTTTTAGTGCTGTAAATGCATTTTCAGCTCGCGCTGTACACATTTGCTATGAGAGGCATTATCTCATAAGGGAAATATTGGACAATCAAATTAATGACTGCCCAGGCTTCAGGATGTCTTTTTACACTATATAAAGGTGGAAATATACATTGGAAACGTTTAGTTTAGCTGTTAATGAAGTTTCGTTTTTTTAGTGCTGAAAATTCATTGTCTGCTGGCGCTGTACACTTTTTCTAAGTGTTGCAATATCTCATGAAGGAAATACTGGACAATCAAATTAATGACTTTCCAGGCTTCAGGATGCCTTTCTACACTATATAAAGGTGGAAATGTACATTGGAAACGTTTGGTTTAGCTGTTATAAAAGTTTGGTTTTTTAGTGCTGTAAATGCATTTTCAGCTCGCGCTGTACACATTTGCTATGAGAGGCATTATCTCATAAGGGAAATATTAGACAATCAAATTAATGACTGCCCAGGCTTCAGGATGTCTTTTTACACTATATAAGGGTGGAAATTTACATCGGAAACGTTTAGTTTAGCTGTTAATGAAGTTTCGTTTTTTTAGTGCTTGAAAATTCATTGTCTGCTGGCGCTGTACACTTTTTCTAAGTGTTGCAATATCTCATGAAGGAAATACTGGACAATCAAATTAATGACTTTCCAGGCTTCAGGATGCCTTTCTACACTATATAAAGGTGGAAATGTACATTGGAAACGTTTGGTTTAGCTGTTATAAAAGTTTGGTTTTTTAGTGCTGTAAATGCATTTTCAGCTCGCGCTGTACACATTTGCTATGAGAGGCATTATCTCAAAAGGGAAATATTGGACAATCAAATTAATGACTGCCCAGGCTTCAGGATGTCTTTTTACACTATATAAAGGTGGAAATTTACATTGGAAACGTTTGGTTTAGCTGTTATAAAAGTTTGGTTTTTTAGTGCTGTAAATGCATTTTCAGCTCGCACTGTACACATTTGCTATGAGAGGCATTATCTCATAAGGGAAATATTGGACAATCAAATTAATGACTGCCCAGGCTTCAGGATGTCTTTTTACACTATATAAAGGTGGAAATTTACATTGGAAACGTTTAGTTTAGCTGTTAATGAAGTTTCGTTTTTTTTAGTGCTGAAAATTCATTGTCTGCTGGCGCTGTACACTTTTTCTAAATGTTGCAATATCTCATGAAGGAAATACTGGACAATCAAATTAATGACTTTCCAGGCTTCAGGATGCCTTTCTACACTATATAAAGGTGGAAATTTACATTGGAAACGTTTGGTTTAGCTGTTATAAAAGTTTGGTTTTTTAGTGCTGTAAATGCATTTTCAGCTCGCGCTGTACACATTTGCTATGAGAGGCATTATCTCATAAGGGAAATATTGGACAATCAAATTAATGACTGCCCAGGCTTCAGGATGTCTTTTTACACTATATAAAGGTGGAAATTTACATTGGAAACGTTTGGTTTAGCTGTTATAAAAGTTTGGTTTTTTAGTGCTGTAAATGCATTTTCAGCTCGCGCTGTACACATTTGCTACGAGAGGCATTATCTCATAAGGGAAATATTGGACAATCAAATTAATGGCTGCCCAGGCTTCAGGATGTCTTTTTACTCTATATAAAGTTGGAAATTTACATTGGAAACGTTTAGTTTAGCTGTTAATGAAGTTTCGTTTTTTTAGTGCTGAAAATTCATTGTCTGCTGGCGCTGTACACTTTTTCTAAGTGTTGCAATATCTCATGAAGGAAATACTGGACAATCAAATCAATGACTTTCCAGGCTTCAGGATGCCTTTCTACACTATATAAAGGTGGAAATGTACATTGGAAACGTTTGGTTTAGCTGTTATAAAAGTTTGTTTTTTTAGTGCTGAAAATGCATTTTCAGCTCGCGCTGTACACATTTGCTATGAGAGGCATTGTCTCATAAGGGAAATATTGGACAATCAAATTAATGACTGCCTAGGCTTCAGGATGTCTTTTTACACTATATAAAGGTGGAAATTTACATTGGAAACGTTTGGTTTAGCTGTTATAAAAGTTTGGTTTTTTTAGTGCTGAAAATGCATTTTCAGCTCGCACTGTACACATTTGCTATGTGAGGCATTATCTCATAAGGGAAATACTGGACAATCAAATTAATGACTGCCCAGGCTTCAGGATGTCTTTTTACACTATATAAAGGTGGAAATTTACATTGGAAACGTTTGGTTTAGCTGTTATAAAAGTTTGTTTTTTTAGTGCTGAAAATGCATTTTCAGCTCGCACTGTACACATTTGCTATGTGAGGCATTATCTCATAAGGGAAATACTGGACAATCAAATTAATGACTTCCCAGGCTTCAGGATGCCTTTTTACACTCTATAAATGTGGAAATTTACATTGGAAACGTTTGGTTTAGCTGTTAATGAAGTTTCGTTTTTTTAGTGCTGAAAATTAATTGTCTGCTGGCGCTGTACACTTTTTCTAAGTGTTGCAATATCTCATGAAGGAAATACTGGACAATCAAATTAATGACTTTCCAGGCTTCAGGATGCCTTTCTACACTATATAAAGGTGGAAATTTACATTGGAAACGTTTGGTTTAGCTGTTATAAAAGTTTGGTTTTTTAGTGCTGTAAATGCATTTTCAGCTCGCGCTGTACACATTTGCTATGAGAGGCATTATCTCATAAGGGAAATATTGGACAATCAAATTAATGACTGCCCAGGCTTCAGGATGTATTTTTACACTATATAAGGGTGGAAATTTACATTGGAAACGTTTAGTTTAGCTGTTAATGAAGTTTCGTTTTTTTAGTGCTGAAAATTCATTGTCTGCTGGCGCTGTACACTTTTTCTAAGTGTTGCAATATCTCATGAAGGAAATACTGGACAATCAAATTAATGACTTTCCAGGCTTCAGGATGCCTTTCTACACTATATAAAGGTGGAAATGTACATTGGAAACGTTTGGTTTAGCTGTTATAAAAGTTTGGTTTTTTAGTGCTGTAAATGCATTTTCATCTCGCGCTGTACACATTTGCTATGAGAGGCATTATCTCAGAAGGGAAATATTGGACAATCAAATTAATGACTGCCCAGGCTTCAGGATGTCTTTTTACACTATATAAAGGTGGAAATTTACATTGGAAACGTTTGGTTTAGCTGTTATAAAAGTTTGGTTTTTTTAGTGCTGAAAATGCATTTTCAGCTCGCACTGTACACATTTGCTGTGTGAGGCATTATCTCATAAGGGAAATACTGGACAATCAAATTAATGACTGCCCAGGCTTCAGGATGTCGTTTTACACTATATAAAGGTGGAAATTTACATTGGAAACGTTTGGTTTAGCTGTTATAAAAGTTTGGTTTTTTAGTGCTGAAAATGCATTTTCAGCTCGCACTGTACACATTTGCTATGTGAGGCATTATCTCATAAGGGAAATACTGGACAATCAAATTAATGACTTCCCAGGCTTCAGGATGCCTTTTTACACTCTATAAATGTGGAAATTTACATTGGAAACGTTTGGTTTAGCTGTTAATGAAGTTTCGTTTTTTTAGTGCTGAAAATTCATTGTCTGCTGGCGCTGTACACTTTTTCTAAGTGTTGCAATATCTCATGAAGGAAATACTGGACAATCAAATTAATGACTTTCCAGGCTTCAGGATGCCTTTCTACACTATATAAAGGTGGAAATTTACATTGGAAACGTTTGGTTTAGCTGTTATAAAAGTTTGGTTTTTTAGTGCTGTAAATGCATTTTCAGCTCGCGCTGTACACATTTGCTATGAGAAGCATTATCTCATAAGGGAAATATTGGACAATCAAATTAATGACTGCCCAGGCTTCAGGATGTCTTTTTACACTATATAAGGGTGGAAATTTACATTGGAAACGTTTAGTTTAGCTGTTAATGAAGTTTCGTTTTTTTAGTGCTGAAAATTCATTGTCTGCTGGCGCTGTACACTTTTTCTATGTGTTGCAATATCTCATGAAGGAAATACTGGACAATCAAATTAATTACTTTCCAGGCTTCAGGATGCCTTTCTACACTATATAAAGGTGGAAATGTACATTGGAAACGTTTGGTTTAGCTGTTATAAAAGTTTGGTTTTTTAGTGCTGTAAATGCATTTTCAGCTCGCGCTGTACACATTTGCTATGAGAGGCATTATCTCAGAAGGGAAATATTGGACAATCAAATTAATGACTGCCCAGGCTTCAAGGATGTCTTTTTACACTATATAAAGGTGGAAATTTACATTGGAAACGTTTGGTTTAGCTGTTATAAAAGTTTGGTTTTTTTAGTGCTGAAAATGCATTTTCAGCTCGCACTGTACACATTTGCTGTGTGAGGCATTATCTCATAAGGGAAATACTGGACAATCAAATTAATGACTGCCCAGGCTTCAGGATGTCTTTTTACACTATATAAAGGTGGAAATTTACATTGGAAACGTTTGGTTTAGCTGTTATAAAAGTTTGGTTTTTTTAGTGCTGAAAATGCATTTTCAGCTCGCACTGTCCACATTTGCTATGTGAGGCATTATCTCATAAGGGAAATACTGGACAATCAAATTAATGACTGCCCAGGCTTCAGGATGTCTTTTTACACTATATAAAGGTGGAAATTTACATTGGAAACGTTTGGTTTAGCTGTTATAAAAGTTTGTTTTTTTAGTGCTGTAAATGCATTTTCAGCTCGCGCTGTACACATTTGCTATGAGAGGCATTATCTCATAAGGGAAATATTGGACAATCAAATTAATGACTGCCCAGGCTTCAGGATGTCTTTTTACACTATATAAAGGTGGAAATATACATTGGAAACGTTTAGTTTAGCTGTTAATGAAGTTTCGTTTTTTTAGTGCTGAAAATTCATTGTCTGCTGGCGCTGTACACTTTTTCTAAGTGTTGCAATATCTCATGAAGGAAATACTGGACAATCAAATTAATGACTTTCCAGGCTTCAGGATGCCTTTCTACACTATATAAAGGTGGAAATGTACATTGGAAACGTTTGGTTTAGCTGTTATAAAAGTTTGGTTTTTTAGTGCTGTAAATGCATTTTCAGCTCGCGCTGTACACATTTGCTATGAGAGGCATTATCTCATAAGGGAAATATTAGACAATCAAATTAATGACTGCCCAGGCTTCAGGATGTCTTTTTACACTATATAAGGGTGGAAATTTACATCGGAAACGTTTAGTTTAGCTGTTAATGAAGTTTCGTTTTTTTAGTGCTGAAAATTCATTGTCTGCTGGCGCTGTACACTTTTTCTAAGTGTTGCAATATCTCATGAAGGAAATACTGGACAATCAAATTAATGACTTTCCAGGCTTCAGGATGCCTTTCTACACTATATAAAGGTGGAAATGTACATTGGAAACGTTTGGTTTAGCTGTTATAAAAGTTTGGTTTTTTAGTGCTGTGAATGCATTTTCAGCTCGCGCTGTACACATTTGCTATGAGAGGCATTATCTCAAAAGGGAAATATTGGACAATCAAATTAATGACTGCCCAGGCTTCAGGATGTCTTTTTACACTATATAAAGGTGGAAATTTACATTGGAAACGTTTGGTTTAGCTGTTATAAAAGTTTGGTTTTTTAGTGCTGAAAATGCATTTTCAGCTCGCACTGTACACATTTGCTATGTGAGGCATTATCTCATAAGGGAAATACTGTACAATCAAATTAATGACTTCCCAGGCTTCAGGATGCCTTTTTACACTCTATAAATGTGGAAATTTACATTGGAAACGTTTGGTTTAGCTGTTAATGAAGTTTCGTTTTTTTAGTGCTGAAAATTCATTGTCTGCTGGCGCTGTACACTTTTTCTAAGTGTTGCAATATCTCATGAAGGAAATACTGGACAATCAAATTAATGACTTTCCAGGCTTCAGGATGCCTTTCTACACTATATAAAGGTGGAAATTTACATTGGAAACGTTTGGTTTAGCTGTTATAAAAGTTTGGTTTTTTAGTGCTGTAAATGCATTTTCAGCTCGCGCTGTACACATTTGCTATGAGAGGCATTATCTCATAAGGGAAATATTGGACAATCAAATTAATGACTGCCCAGGCTTCAGGATGTCTTTTTACACTATATAAAGGTGGAAATTTACATTGGAAACGTTTGGTTTAGCTGTTATAAAAGTTTGGTTTTTTAGTGCTTGTAAATGCATTTTCAGCTCGCGCTGTACACATTTGCTATGAGAGGCATTATCTCATAAGGGAAATATTGGACAATCAAATTAATGGCTGCCCAGGCTTCAGGATGTCTTTTTACTCTATATAAAGTTGGAAATTTACATTGGAAACGTTTAGTTTAGCTGTTAATGAAGTTTCGTTTTTTTAGTGCTGAAAATTCATTGTCTGCTGGCGCTGTACACTTTTTCTAAGTGTTGCAATATCTCATGAAGGAAATACTGGACAATCAAATCAATGACTTTCCAGGCTTCAGGATGCCTTTCTACACTATATAAAGGTGGAAATGTACATTGGAAACGTTTGGTTTAGCTGTTATAAAAGTTTGTTTTTTTAGTGCTGAAAATGCATTTTCAGCTCGCGCTGTACACATTTGCTATGAGAGGCATTGTCTCATAAGGGAAATATTGGACAATCAAATTAATGACTGCCTAGGCTTCAGGATGTCTTTTTACAATATATAAAGGTGGAAATTTACATTGGAAACGTTTGGTTTAGCTGTTATAAAAGTTTGGTTTTTTTAGTGCTGAAAATGCATTTTCAGCTCGCACTGTACACATTTGCTATGTGAGGCATTATCTCATAAGGGAAATACTGGACAATCAAATTAATGACTGCCCAGGCTTCAGGATGCCTTTCTACACTATATAAAGGTGGAAATTTACATTGGAAACGTTTGGTTTAGCTGTTATAAAAGTTTGGTTTTTTAGTGCTGTAAATGCATTTTCAGCTCGCGCTGTACACATTTGCTATGAGAGGCATTATCTCATAAGGGAAATATTGGACAATCAAATTAATGACTGCCCAGGCTTCAGGATGTCTTTTTACACTATATAAAGGTGGAAATTTACATTGGAAACGTTTAGTTTAGCTGTTAATGAAGTTTCGTTTTTTTTAGTGCTGAAAATTCATTGTCTGCTGGCGCTGTACACTTTTTCTAAGTGTTGCAATATCTCATGAAGGAAATACTGGACAATCAAATTAATGACTTTCCAGGCTTCAGGATGCCTTTCTACACTATATAAAGGTGGAAATTTACATTGGAAACGTTTGGTTTAGCTGTTATAAAAGTTTGGTTTTTTAGTGCTGTAAATGCATTTTCAGCTCGCGCTGTACACATTTGCTATGAGAGGCATTATCTCATAAGGGAAATATTGGACAATCAAATTAATGACTGCCCAGGCTTCAGGATGTCTTTTTACACTATATAAAGGTGGAAATTTACATTGGAAACGTTTGGTTTAGCTGTTATAAAAGTTTGGTTTTTTAGTGCTTGTAAATGCATTTTCAGCTCGCGCTGTACACATTTGCTATGAGAGGCATTATCTCATAAGGGAAATATTGGACAATCAAATTAATGGCTGCCCAGGCTTCAGGATGTCTTTTTACTCTATATAAAGTTGGAAATTTACATTGGAAACGTTTAGTTTAGCTGTTAATGAAGTTTCGTTTTTTTAGTGCTGAAAATTCATTGTCTGCTGGCGCTGTACACTTTTTCTAAGTGTTGCAATATCTCATGAAGGAAATACTGGACAATCAAATCAATGACTTTCCAGGCTTCAGGATGCCTTTCTACACTATATAAAGGTGGAAATGTACATTGGAAACGTTTGGTTTAGCTGTTATAAAAGTTTGTTTTTTTAGTGCTGAAAATGCATTTTCAGCTCGCGCTGTACACATTTGCTATGAGAGGCATTGTCTCATAAGGGAAATATTGGACAATCAAATTAATGACTGCCTAGGCTTCAGGATGTCTTTTTACAATATATAAAGGTGGAAATTTACATTGGAAACGTTTGGTTTAGCTGTTATAAAAGTTTGGTTTTTTTAGTGCTGAAAATGCATTTTCAGCTCGCACTGTACACATTTGCTATGTGAGGCATTATCTCATAAGGGAAATACTGGACAATCAAATTAATGACTGCCCAGGCTTCAGGATGTCTTTTTACACTATATAAAGGTGGAAATTTACATTGGAAACGTTTGGTTTAGCTGTTATAAAAGTTTGTTTTTTTAGTGCTGAAAATGCATTTTCAGCTCGCACTGTACACATTTGCTATGTGAGGCATTATCTCATAAGGGAAATACTGGACAATCAAATTAATGACTTCCCAGGCTTCAGGATGCCTTTTTACACTCTATAAATGTGGAAATTTACATTGGAAACGTTTGGTTTAGCTGTTAATGAAGTTTCGTTTTTTTAGTGCTGAAAATTCATTGTCTGCTGGCGCTGTACACTTTTTCTAAGTGTTGCAAAATCTCATGAAGGAAATACTGGACAATCAAATTAATGACTTTCCAGGCTTCAGGATGCCTTTCTACACTATATAAAGGTGGAAATTTACATTGGAAACGTTTGGTTTAGCTGTTATAAAAGTTTGGTTTTTTAGTGCTGTAAATGCATTTTCAGCTCGCGCTGTACACATTTGCTATGAGAGGCATTATCTCATAAGGGAAATATTGGACAATCAAATTAATGACTGCCCAGGCTTCAGGATGTCTTTTTACACTATATAAAGGTGGAAATTTACATTGGAAACGTTTGGTTTAGCTGTTATAAAAGTTTGTTTTTTTTAGTGCTGAAAATGCATTTTCAGCTCGCACTGTACACATTTGCTATGTGAGGCATTATCTCATAAGGGAAATACTGGACAATCAAATTAATGACTGCCCAGGCTTCAGGATGTCTTTTTACACTATCTAAAGGTGGAAATTTACATTGGAAACGTTTGGTTTAGCTGTTATAAAAGTTTGGTTTTTTAGTGCTGAAAATGCATTTTCAGCTCGCACTGTACACATTTGCTATGTGAGGCATTATCTCATAAGGGAAATACTGGACAATCAAATTAATGACTTCCCAGGTTTCAGGATGCCTTTTTACACTCTATAAATGTGGAAATTTACATTGGAAACGTTTGGTTTAGCTGTTAATGAAGTTTCGTTTTTTTAGTGCTGAAAATTCATTGTCTGCTGGCGCTGTACACTTTTTCTAAGTGTTGCAATATCTCATGAAGGAAATACTGGACAATCAAATTAATGACTTTCCAGGCTTCATGATGCCTTTCTACACTATATAAAGGTGGAAATTTACATTGGAAACGTTTGGTTTAGCTGTTATAAAAGTTTGTTTTTTTAGTGCTGTAAATGCATTTTCAGCTCGCGCTGTACACATTTGCTATGAGAGGCATTATCTCATAAGGGAAATATTGGACAATCAAATTAATGACTGCCCAGGCTTCAGGATGTCTTTTTACACTATATAAAGGTGGAAATTTACATTGGAAACGTTTGGTTTAGCTGTTATAAAAGTTTGGTTTTTTAGTGCTGAAAATGCATTTTCAGCTCGCACTGTACACATTTGCTATGTGAGGCATTATCTCATAAGGGAAATACTGGACAATCAAATTAATGACTTCCCAGGCTTCAGGATGCCTTTTTACACTCTATAAATGTGGAAATTTACATTGGAAACGTTTGGTTTAGCTGTTAATGAAGTTTCGTTTTTTTAGTGCTGAAAATTCATTGTCTGCTGGCGCTGTACACTTTTTCTAAGTGTTGCAATTTCTCATGAAGGAAATACTGGACAATCAATTTAATGACTTTCCAGGCTTCAGGATGCCTTTCTACACTATATAAAGGTGGAAATTTACATTGGAAACGTTTGGTTTAGCTGTTATAAAAGTTTGGTTTTTTAGTGCTGTATATGCATTTTCAGCTCGCGCTGTACACATTTGCTATGAGAGGCATTATCTCATAAGGGAAATATTGGACAATCAAATTAATGACTGCCCAGGCTTCAGGATGTCTTTTTACACTATATAAAGGTGGAAATTTACATTGGAAACGTTTGGTTTAGCTGTTATAAAAGTTTGTTTTTTTTAGTGCTGAAAATGCATTTTCAGCTCGCACTGTACACATTTGCTATGTGAGGCATTATCTCATAAGGGAAATACTGGACAATCAAATTAATGACTGCCCAGGCTTCAGGATGTCTTTTTACACTATCTAAAGGTGGAAATTTACATTGGAAACGTTTGGTTTAGCTGTTATAAAAGTTTGGTTTTTTAGTGCTGAAAATGCATTTTCAGCTCGCACTGTACACATTTGCTATGTGAGGCATTATCTCATAAGGGAAATACTGGACAATCAAATTAATGACTTCCCAGGTTTCAGGATGCCTTTTTACACTCTATAAATGTGGAAATTTACATTGGAAACGTTTGGTTTAGCTGTTAATGAAGTTTCGTTTTTTTAGTGCTGAAAATTCATTGTCTGCTGGCGCTGTACACTTTTTCTAAGTGTTGCAATATCTCATGAAGGAAATACTGGACAATCAAATTAATGACTTTCCAGGCTTCATGATGCCTTTCTACACTATATAAAGGTGGAAATTTACATTGGAAACGTTTGGTTTAGCTGTTATAAAAGTTTGTTTTTTTAGTGCTGTAAATGCATTTTCAGCTCGCGCTGTACACATTTGCTATGAGAGGCATTATCTCATAAGGGAAATATTGGACAATCAAATTAATGACTGCCCAGGCTTCAGGATGTCTTTTTACACTATATAAAGGTGGAAATTTACATTGGAAACGTTTGGTTTAGCTGTTATAAAAGTTTGGTTTTTTAGTGCTGAAAATGCATTTTCAGCTCGCACTGTACACATTTGCTATGTGAGGCATTATCTCATAAGGGAAATACTGGACAATCAAATTAATGACTTCCCAGGCTTCAGGATGCCTTTTTACACTCTATAAATGTGGAAATTTACATTGGAAACGTTTGGTTTAGCTGTTAATGAAGTTTCGTTTTTTTAGTGCTGAAAATTCATTGTCTGCTGGCGCTGTACACTTTTTCTAAGTGTTGCAATTTCTCATGAAGGAAATACTGGACAATCAATTTAATGACTTTCCAGGCTTCAGGATGCCTTTCTACACTATATAAAGGTGGAAATTTACATTGGAAACGTTTGGTTTAGCTGTTATAAAAGTTTGGTTTTTTAGTGCTGTATATGCATTTTCAGCTCGCGCTGTACACATTTGCTATGAGAGGCATTATCTCATAAGGGAAATATTGGACAATCAAATTAATGACTGCCCAGGCTTCAGGATGTCTTTTTACACTATATAAAGGTGGAAATTTACATTGGAAACGTTTAGTTTAGCTGTTAATGAAGTTTCGTTTTTTTAGTGCTGAAAATTCATTGTCTGCTGGCGCTGTACACTTTTTCTAAGTGTTGCAATATCTCATGAAGGAAATACTGGACAATCAAATTAATGACTTTCCAGGCTTCAGGATGCCTTTCTACACTATATAAAGGTGGAAATGTACATTGGAAACGTTTGGTTTAGCTGTTATAAAAGTTTGGTTTTTTTAGTGCTGTAAATGCATTTTCAGCTCGCGCTGTACACATTTGCTATGAGAGGCATTATCTCATAAGGGAAATATTGGACAATCAAATGAATGACTGCCCAGGCTTCAGGATGTCTTTTTACACTATATAAAGGTGGAAATTTACATTGGAAACGTTTGGTTTAGCTGTTATAAAAGTTTGGTTTTTTAGTGCTGAAAATGCATTTTCAGCTCGCACTGTACACATTTGCTATGTGAGGCATTATCTCATAAGGGAAATACTGGACAATCAAATTAATGACTTCCCAGGCTTCAGGATGCCTTTTTACACTCTATAAATGTGGAAATTTACATTGGAAACGTTTGGTTTAGCTGTTAATGAAGTTTCGTTTTTTAGTGCTGAAAATTCATTGTCTGCTGGCGCTGTACACTTTTTCTAAGTGTTGCAATATCTCATGAAGGAAATACTGGACAATCAAATTAATGACTTTCCAGGCTTCAGGATGCCTTTTTACACTATATAAAGGTGGAAATTTACATTGGAAACGTTTGGTTTAGCTGTTATAAAAGTTTGTTTTTTTTGTGCTGTAAATGCATTTTCAGCTCGCGCTGTACACATTTGCTATGAGAGGCATTATCTCATAAGGGAAATATTGGACAATCAAATTAATGACTGCCCAGGCTTTAGGATGTCTTTTTACACTATATAAAGGTGGAAATTTACATTGGAAACGTTTGGTTTAGGTGTTATAAAAGTTTGGTTTTTTAGTGCTGAAAATGCATTTTCAGCTCGCACTGTACACATTTGCTATGTGAGGCATTATCTCATAAGGGAAATACTGGACAATCAAATTAATGACTTCCCAGGCTTCAGGATGCCTTTTTACACTCTATAAATGTGGAAATTTACATTGGAAACGTTTGGTTTAGCTGTTAATGAAGTTTCGTTTTTTTATTGCTGAAAATTCATTGTCTGCTGGCGCTGTACACTTTTTCTAAGTTTTGCAATATCTCATGTAGGAAATACTGGACAATCAAATTAATGACTTTCCAGGCTTCAGGATGCCTTTCTACACTTTATAAAGGTGGAAATTTACATTGGAAACGTTTGGTTTAGCTGTTATAAAAGTTTGGTTTTTTAGTGCTGTAAATGCATTTTCAGCTCGCGCTGTACACATTTGCTATGAGAGGCATTATCTCATAAGGGAAATATTGGACAATCAAATTAATGACTGCCCAGGCTTCAGGATGCCTTTCTACACTATATAAAGGTGGAAATTTACATTGGAAACGTTTGGTTTAGCTGTTATAAAAGTTTGTTTTTTTAGTGCTGTAAATGCATTTTCAGCTCGCGCTGTACACATTTGCTATGTGAGGCATTATCTCATAAGGGAAATACTGGACAATCAAATTAATGACTGCCCAGGCTTCAGGATGTCTTTTTACACTATATAAAGGTGGAAATTTACATTGGAAACGTTTGGTTTAGCTGTTATAAAAGTTTGGTTTTTTAGTGCTGAAAATGCATTTTCAGCTCGCACTGTACACATTTGCTATGTGAGGCATTATCTCATAAGGGAAATACTGGACAATCAAATTAATGACTTCCCAGGCTTCAGGATGCCTTTTTACACTCTATAAATGTGGAAATTTACATTGGAAACGTTTGGTTTAGCTGTTAATGAAGTTTCGTTTTTTTAGTGCTGAAAATTCATTGTCTGCTGGCGCTGTACACTTTTTCTAAGTGTTGCAATATCTCATGAAGGAAATACTGGACAATCAAATTAATGACTTTCCAGGCTTCATGATGCCTTTCTACACTATATAAAGGTGGAAATTTACATTGGAAACGTTTGGTTTAGCTGTTATAAAAGTTTGGTTTTTTAGTGCTGTAAATGCATTTTCAGCTCGCGCTGTACACATTTGCTATGAGAGGCATTATCTCATAAGGGAAATATTGGACAATCAAATTAATGACTGCCCAGGCTTCAGGATGTCTTTTTACACTATATAAAGGTGGAAATTTACATTGGAAACGTTTGGTTTAGCTGTTATAAAAGTTTGGTTTTTTAGTGCTGAAAATGCATTTTCAGCTCGCACTGTACACATTTGCTATGTGAGGCATTATCTCATAAGGGAAATACTGGACAATCAAATTAATGACTTCCCAGGCTTCAGGATGCCTTTTTACACTCTATAAATGTGGAAATTTACATTGGAAACGTTTGGTTTAGCTGTTAATGAAGTTTCGTTTTTTTAGTGCTGAAAATTCATTGTCTGCTGGCGCTGTACACTTTTTCTAAGTGTTGCAATTTCTCATGAAGGAAATACTGGACAATCAATTTAATGACTTTCCAGGCTTCAGGATGCCTTTCTACACTATATAAAGGTGGAAATTTACATTGGAAACGTTTGGTTTAGCTGTTATAAAAGTTTGGTTTTTTAGTGCTGTATATGCATTTTCAGCTCGCGCTGTACACATTTGCTATGAGAGGCATTATCTCATAATGGAAATATTGGACAATCAAATTAATGACTGCCCAGGCTTCAGGATGTCTTTTTACACTATATAAAGGTGGAAATTTACATTGGAAACGTTTAGTTTAGCTGTTAATGAAGTTTCGTTTTTTTAGTGCTGAAAATTCATTGTCTGCTGGCGCTGTACACTTTTTCTAAGTGTTGCAATATCTCATGAAGGAAATACTGGACAATCAAATTAATGACTTTCCAGGCTTCAGGATGCCTTTCTACACTATATAAAGGTGGAAATGTACATTGGAAACGTTTGGTTTAGCTGTTATAAAAGTTTGGTTTTTTAGTGCTGTAAATGCATTTTCAGCTCGCGCTGTACACATTTGCTATGAGAGGCATTATCTCATAAGGGAAATATTGGACAATCAAATGAATGACTGCCCAGGCTTCAGGATGTCTTTTTACACTATATAAAGGTGGAAATTTACATTGGAAACGTTTGGTTTAGCTGTTATAAAAGTTTGGTTTTTTAGTGCTGAAAATGCATTTTCAGCTCGCACTGTACACATTTGCTATGTGAGGCATTATCTCATAAGGGAAATACTGGACAATCAAATTAATGACTTCCCAGGCTTCAGGATGCCTTTTTACACTCTATAAATGTGGAAATTTACATTGGAAACGTTTGGTTTAGCTGTTAATGAAGTTTCGTTTTTTAGTGCTGAAAATTCATTGTCTGCTGGCGCTGTACACTTTTTCTAAGTGTTGCAATATCTCATGAAGGAAATACTGGACAATCAAATTAATGACTTTCCAGGCTTCAGGATGCCTTTTTACACTATATAAAGGTGGAAATTTACATTGGAAACGTTTGGTTTAGCTGTAATAAAAGTTTGGTTTTTTAGTGCTGTAAATGCATTTTCAGCTCGCGCTGTACACATTTGCTATGAGAGGCATTATCTCATAAGGGAAATATTGGACAATCAAATTAATGACTGCCCAGGCTTCAGGATGTCTTTTTACACTATATAAAGGTGGAAATTTACATTGGAAACGTTTGGTTTAGCTGTTATAAAAGTATGGTTTTTTAGTGCTGAAAATGCATTTACAGCACGAAAAAAACAAACTTTTATAACAGCTAAACCAAACGTTTCCAATGTAAATTTCCACATTTATATAGTGTAAAAAGGCATCCTGAAGCCTGGGAAGTCATTAATTTGATTGTCCAGTATTTCCCTTATGAGATAATGCCTCACATAGCAAATGTGTACAGCGCGAGCTGAAAATGCATTTACAGCACTAAAAAAACAAACTTTTATAACAGCTAAACTAAACGTTTCCAATGTAAATTTCCACCTTTATATAGTGTAAAAAGACATCCTGAAGCCTGGGCAGTCATTAATTTGATTGTCCAATATTTCCCTTATGAGATAATGCCTCTCATAGAAAATGTGTACAGCGCGAGCTGAAAATGCATTTACAGCACTAAAAAACCAAACTTTTATAACAGCTAAACCAAACGTTTCCAATGTAAATTTCCACCTTTATATAGTGTAAAAAAAACATCCTGAAGCCTGGGCAGTCATTAATTTGATTGTCCAATATTTCCCTTATGAGATAATGCCTCTCATAGCAAATGTGTACAGCGCGAGCTGAAAATGCATTTACAGCACTAAAAAAACAAACTTTTATAACAGCTAAACCAAACGTTTCCAATGTAAATTTCCACCTTTATATAGTGTAGAAAGGCATCCTGAAGCCTGGAAAGTCATTAATTTGATTGTCCAGTATTTCCTACATGAGATATTGCAACACTTAGAAAAAGTGTACAACACCAGCAGACAATGAATTTGCAGCACTAAAAAAACGAAACTTCATTTACAGCTAAACCAAACGTTTCCAATGTAAATTTCCACATTTATATAGTGTAAAAAGGCATCCTGAAGCCTGGGAAGTCATTAATTTGATTGTCCAGTATTTCCCTTATGAGATAATGCCTCACATAGCAAATGTGTACAGCGCGAGCTGAAAATGCATTTACAGCACTAAAAAAACAAACTTTTATAACAGCTAAACTAAACGTTTCCAATGTAAATTTTCACCTTTATATAGTGTAAAAAGACATCCTGAAGCCTGGGCAGTCATTAATTTGATTGTCCAATATTTCCCTTATGAGATAATGCCTCTCATAGCAAATGTGTACAGCGCGAGCTGAAAATGCATTTACAGCACTAAAAAACCAAACTTTTATAACAGCTAAACCAAACGTTTCCAATGTAAATTTCCACCTTTATATAGTGTAGAAAGGCATCCTGAAGCCTGGAAAGTCATTAATTTGATTGTCCAGTATTTCCTTCATGAGATATTGCAACACTTAGAAAAAGTGTACAGCGCCAGCAGACAATGAATTTGCAGCACTAAAAAAACGAAACTTCATTAACAGCTAAACCAAACGTTTCCAATGTAAATTTCCACCTTTATATAGTGTAAAAAGATATCCTGAAGCCTGGGCAGTCATTAATTTGATTGTCCAATATTTTCCTTATGAGATAATGCCTCTCATAGCAAATGTGTACAGCGCGAGCTGAAAATGCATTTACAGCACTAAAAAACCAAACTTTTATAACAGCTAAACCAAACGTTTCCAATGTAAATTTCCACAATTATATAGTGTAAAAAGGTCTCCTGAAGCCTGGGAAGTCATTAATTTGATTGTCCAGCATTTCCATTATGAGATAATGTCTCACATAGCAAATGTGTACAGCGCGAGCTGAAAATGCATTTACAGCACTAAAAAAACAAACTTTTATAACAGCTAAACCAAACGTTTACAATGTAAATTTCCACCTTTATATAGTGTAAAAAGGCATCCTGAAGCCTGGAAAGTCATTAATTTGATTGTCCAGTATTTCCTTCATGAGAAAATGCAACACTTAGAAAAAGTGTACAGCGCCAGCAGACAATGAATTTGCAGCACTAAAAAAACGAAACTTCATTAACAGCTAAACCAAACGTTTCCAATGTAAATTTCCACATTTATATAGTGTAAAAAGGCATCCTGAAGCCTGGGAAGTCATTAATTTGATTGTCCATTATTTCCCTTATGAGATAATGCCTCACATAGCAAATGTGTACAGCGCGAGCTGAAAATGCATTTACAGCACTAAAAAAACAAACTTTTATAACAGCTAAACTAAACGTTTCCAATGTAAATTTCCACCTCTATATAGTGTAAAAAGGTCTCCTGAAGCCTGGTAAGTCATTAATTTGATTGTCCAGTATTTCCCTTATGGGATAATGCCTCACATAGCAAATGTGTACAGCGCGAGCTGAAAATGCATTTACAGCACTAAAAAAACAAACGTTTATAACAGCTAAACCAAACGTTTCCAATGTAAATTTACACCTTTATATAGTGTAAAAAGGCATCCTGAAGCCTGGAAAGTCATTAATTTGATTGTCCAGTATTTCCTTCATGAGATATTGCAACACTTAGAAAAAGTGTACAGCGACAGCAGACAATGAATTTGCAGCACTAAAAAAACGAAACTTCATTAACAGCTAAACCAAACGTTTCCAATGTAAATTTCCACATTTATATAGTGTAAAAAGGCATCCTGAAGCCTGGGAAGTCATTAATTTGATTGTCCAGTATTTCCTTCATGAGATATTGCAACACTTAGAAAAAGTGTACAGCGCCAGCAGACAATGAATTTGCAGCACTAAAAAAACGAAACTTCATTAACAGCTAAACCAAACGTTTCCAATGTAAATTTCCACATTTATATAGTGTAAAAAGGCATCCTGAAGCCTGGGAAGTCATTAATTTGATTGTCCAGTATTTCCCTTATGAGATAATGCCTCACATAGCAAATGTGTACAGCGCGAGCTGAAAATGCATTTACAGCACTAAAAAAACTAACTTTTATAACAGCTAAACTAAACGTTTCCAATGTAAATTTCCACCTTTATATAGTGTAAAAAAGACATCCTGAAGCCTGGGCAGTCATTAATTTGATTGTCCAATATTTCCCTTATGAGATAATGCCTCACATAGCATTTACAGCACTAAAAAACCAAACTTTTATAACAGCTAAACCAAACGTTTCCAATGTAAATTTCCACCTTTATATAGTGTAGAAAGGCATCCTGAAGCCTGGAAAGTCATTAATTTGATTGTCCAGTATTTCCTTCATGAGATATTGCAACACTTAGAAAAAGTGTACAGCGCCAGCAGACAATGAATTTTCAGCACTAAAAAAACGAAACTTCATTAACAGCTAAACCAAACGTTTCCAATGTAAATTTCCACATTTATATAGTGTAAAAAGGCATCCTGAACCCTGGGAAGTCATTAATTTGATTGTCCAGTATTTCCCTTATGAGATAATGCCTCACATAGCAAATGAGTACAGCGCGAGCTGAAAATGCATTTACAGCACTAAAAAACCAAACTTTTATAACAGCTAAACCAAACGTTTCCAATGTACATTTCCACCTTTATATAGTGTAAAAAGGCATCCTGAAGCCTGGGAAGTCATTAATTTGATTGTCCAGTATTTCCCTTATGAGATAATGCCTCACATAGCAAATGTGTACAGTGCGAGCTGAAAATGCATTTACAGCACGAAAAAAACAAACTTTTATAACAGCTAAACCAAACGTTTCCAATGTAAATTTCCACATTTATACAGTGTAAAAAGGCATCCTGAAGCCTGGGAAGTCATTAATTTGATTGTCCAGTATTTCCCTTATGAGATAATGCCTCACATAGCAAATGTGTACAGCGCGAGCTGAAAATGCATTTACAGCACTAAAAAACCAAACTTTTATAACAGCTAAACCAAACGTGTCCAATGTAAATTTCCACCTTTATATAGTGTAGAAAGGCATCCTGAAGCCTGGAAAGTCATGAATTTGATTGTCCAGTATTTCCTTCATGAGATATTGCAACACTTAGAAAAAGTGTACAGCGCCAGCAGACAATGAATTTGCAGCACTAAAAAAACGAAACTTCATTTCCAGCTAAACCAAACGTTTCCAATGTAAATTTCCACATTTATATAGTGTAAAAAGGCATCCTGAAGCCTGGGAAGTCATTAATTTGATTGTCCAGTATTTCCCTTATGAGATAATGCCTCACATAGCAAATGTGTACAGCGCGAGCTGAAAATGCATTTACAGCACTAAAAAAACAAACTTTTATAACAGCTAAACTAAACGTTTCCAATGTAAATTTTCACCTTTATATAGTGTAAAAAGACATCCTGAAGCCTGGGCAGTCATTAATTTGATTGTCCAATATTTCCCTTATGAGATAATGCCTCTCATAGCAAATGTGTACAGCGCGAGCTGAAAATGCATTTACAGCACTAAAAAACCAAACTTTTATAACAGCTAAACCAAACGTTTCCAATGTAAATTTCCACCTTTATATAGTGTAGAAAGGCATCCTGAAGCCTGGAAAGTCATTAATTTGATTGTCCAGTATTTCCTTCATGAGATATTGCAACACTTAGAAAAAGTGTACAGCGCCAGCAGACAATGAATTTGCAGCACTAAAAAAACGAAACTTCATTAACAGCTAAACCAAACGTTTCCAATGTAAATTTCCACCTTTATATAGTGTAGAAAGGCATCCTGAAGCCTGGGCAGTCATTAATTTGATTGTCCAATATTTCCCTTATGAGATAATGCCTCTCATAGCAAATGTGTACAGCGTGAGCTGAAAATGCATTTACAGCACAAAAAAAACAAACTTTTATAACAGCTAAACCAAACGTTTCCAATGTAAATTTCCACCTTTATATAGTGTAAAAAGACATCCTGAAGCCTGGGAAGTCATTAATTTGATTGTCCAGTATTTCCCTTATGAGATAATGCCTCACCATAGCAAATGTGTACAGCGCGAGCTGAAAATGCATTTACAGCACTAAAAAACCAAACTTTTATAACAGCTAAACCAAACGTTTCCAATGTAAATTTCCACCTTTATATAGTGTAAAAAGGCATCCTGAAGCCTGGGAAGTCATTAATTTGATTGTCCAGTATTTCCCTTTTGAGATAATGCCTCACATAGCAAATGTGTACAGCGCGAGCTGAAAATGCATTTACAGCACTAAAAAACCAAACTTTTATAACAGCTAAACCAAACGTTTCCAATGTAAATTTCCACCTTTATATAGTGTAAAAAGGCATCCTGAAGCCTGGGAAGTCATTAATTTGATTGTCCAGTATTTCCCTTATGAGATAATGCCTCACATAGCAAATGTGTACAGCGCGAGCTGAGAATGCATTTACAGCACTAAAAAAACAAACTTTTATAACAGCTAAACCAAACGTTTCCAATGTAAATTTCCACCTTTATATAGTGTAGAAAGGCATCCTGAAGCCTGGAAAGTCATTAATTTGATTGTCCAGTATTTCCTTCATGAGATATTGCAACACTTAGAAAAAGTGTACAGCGCCAGCAGACAATGAATTTGCAGCACTAAAAAAACGAAACTTCATTAACAGCTAAACCAAACGTTTCCAATGTAAATTTCCACATTTATATAGTGTAAAAAGGCATCCTGAAGCCTGGGAAGTCATTAATTTGATTGTCCAGTATTTCCTTCATGAGATATTGCAACACTTAGAAAATGTGTACAGCGCCAGCAGACAATGAATTTGCAGCACTAAAAAAACGAAACTTCATTAACAGCTAAACCAAACGTTTCCAATGTAAATTTCCACATTTATATAGTGTAAAAATGCATCCTGAAGCCTGGGAAGTCATTAATTTCTTTGTCCAGTATTTCCTTCATGAGATACAGCAACACTTAGAAAAAGTCTGTGTGACAGCCTGGAGAGACTGCTGACAGGAGGGAATAGACCCCACTGGGGCTGACATGGGCTAGCTACCCATGCTGGCAGTCTCTGACACTGTGTTCAGTTTGTTGGAGACACCCGCCAAGTGCTACAGAAAGTCTACAAAGAATGACACCCCTACAGCCTGCGAGAGCGGGGGCGCAAGATGGCTCAATGACTGACCACACGGTTACAGACCTAGGAACAAACATGACTACGAGCAAGAACACGGTGCATGAGACAATGGCAGCAGGACACTCACTTCAGGTCTGCACCTGTGGCTGGGCAAAAGTAACATCAGTTACAGGGTTGAAGATCCACCAAGGAAAGAAGCGGTGTTTGGGAAAGCCGAGTCAAGGGCCTCGCATTGACCAATACTTCTTACGAAGTAATGCGTCAAATCAGTCGAGTGAAGCACAGCGACGGGAAAAAACCCAAAGTTCGCAGAGCATCAGCCCCCCTGTCACTGAGGAGGGTATTATAAACACAGAATTGCAGGAGGTAGAACCCACTCAGCCACAGAGACCTCCCAAAGAGAACAAGATCAAAGGGCACAGACAGAGTGTGAGGTGGCCCAAAACTATTGAGAAGAGAGAGTGGGAAACCGTCAATAACGACCTGGTGAAAATGTTGGAGCAACAAGTGGGCACTGCAGAGAGAAAGCTGGAACACATCGGTGACATCATCTACCACTATGGAGAGGAGCGCTTTGGAGTGAACAGCTGGAAAACCACCAACAAAATACCACCACCAACCAAACCTAGGAGGCAACAAGAGATAGAGAGACTGATCAGGGAAAGAAGGGACCTGCGGAAACAGTGGAGAAAAGCCTCTGATCCAGAGAGAGAAGGTCTCATGCTGCTCCATGGGGACATCAAGCTCCGGTTGAAAACCTTACGAAGAGCAGAGAACTTGAGGAAACTTCGCAGGAAGAAGGAACACACAAGAACCCTGTTCTATAAAAATCCCTTCAAGTTTGTCAAAGATCTCTTCGCTAAGGACAAAAGCGGGTTCCTGCAAACTTCAAAGAAGGAACTTGAAGAGCACCTGGAAAAGGTCTACCAAGACACGAAAAGGCATGAACAGCTAGCCATCCCACATGATATCCCCCCCATTCGACCACCAGAGGTCAACATCGAGACCGGCCCTCCAAAATGGAAAGAAGTGGAGAACATGGTGGGCGTGCAAGATCAGGATCTGCACCAGGACCAAATGGAGTGTCATATAAGCTCTACAAGAACTCACCAGATGTCCTACGCTATCTTTGGAGGCTAATGAGAATCGTCTGGCAGAAGGGGATAATACCAAAGGCATGGCGAAGGGCTGGAGGTGTACTAATTCCAAAAGAGAAGGACGCAGATATCAGTCAATTTCGGCCAATCAGCCTTCTCAACGTTGAAGGGAAAATCTTTTTCAGCGTCTTGACACACACCACCTACCTGGAGAAAAAACGAGTACATTGACACATCCGTACAAAAGGCTGGAATTTCTGGATTCTCTGGCTGCTTGGAGCACACCAGTATGATCTGGCATCAGATTCAAGCAGCGAAGAAGAACAAAGGGGATCTTCATGTCATCTTTCTCGACCTAGCCAATGCCTTTGGTTCAGTTCCGCATAGCCTTCTCTGGGAGTCCTTCAACTTCTTCCGCGTTCCAACATCCATCACTACCTTGGTAAAATTCTACTTTGAAGACCTGCAGCTGTGCTTCACAACACCCGACTTCAAAACATCATGGCAGCAAGTAGAAGTAGGCATCATGGCAGGTTGCACGATCTCACCCCTGGCCTTTACAATGGCCATGGAGGTCATCATCAGGGCCTCAAAATGGGTGGCGGGGTGAGCGAACCAGGAACGGGATCCGCCTTCCACCGTCCGAGTATATATGGACGACATGACCACTCTGACCACCACTGCAGCTTGCACCAGGCGGCTACTTGGTAAGCTGCAGGAAAACATCAGCTGGGCCCGGATGAAAATCAAGCCGAACAAGTCACGTAGCATCTCGATAATCAAGGGAGAGCTAAAAGACGTGAAGTTCTGCATTGGTGACGAACCAATACCAACGGTGGCAGAACAACCTGTCAAAAGCCTGGGCAGATGGTATGACTCAAGTCTTAAGGATAAAAACCAGGTGCAGCAGCTAAGACAGGATATCATCAACGACCTGAACAACATCAACAAGACTCCACTACCAGGGAAGCTCAAGCTCTGGTGTCTGCAATTTGGGCTTCTCCCTCTCGTGATGTGGCCACTCACTGTCTACGAGGTCCCACTAACAACTGTGGAGAATCTTCCCAGCAGAGATTGCAACCACCACCCTAAGGCCAGACTTAGTGCTGTGGTCCCATTCATTGAAGACTGTCTACATTGCAGAGCTCACAGTCCCGTGGGAAAATGCAGTTGAAGAGGCCTATGAGCGTAAGAAGTTGCGCTACACTGAACTGGCGGCGGACGCACAACAACGAGGGTGGAAAGCCAAGGTCTATCCCGTCGAAGTTGGATGCAGAGGGTTTCTGGCCTCATCAACCATCAAGCTGCTGAAAGACCTGGGAATCCATGGACAGGCTCTGCGGCACACAGTCAGATCGCTCTCTAAAGCGGCTGAAAGAAGCAGCCAGTGGATCTGGATGAAGAGGAAGGACCCCTACTGGGCTCATAGATCAGCAACATGACCCCCGTCCCCCCTCCCCATCCCACCACTAATCTGCGTCATCCCACTTGAGTACCCAGGGCAGAACCATCCACCACAGTTAATTGGGCATGGGACATAAGCGCGGGCGTGATCAACCGGCCTCTGGCCACCATCGATGAGGGTGTCTAGTGATAAAGGCCGAAACACCCAGTGATTTGATGGAACACTACTGACGATGTGTCCCAAATTGACATCTTTCCCATTCCAACCATGAGACACAACCCCCATGCCACTCTCCATAGCAAGCCTAACCTCATGAGAATACCATCTATCGGCACAATGGACAGTTTACCATCACGTCCATGTTTTTATGATTCTGCTATGTGAGGCATTATCTCATAAGGGAAATACTGGACAATCAAATTAATGACTGTCCAGGCTTCAGGATGTCTTTTTCCACGATATAAAGGTGGAATCTTTCATTGGAAACGTTTGGTTTAGCTGTTATAGAAGTTTGGGTTTTTATTGTGCTGCAAATGCATTTTCAGCTTGCGCTGTGCACATTTGCAAAGTGAGGCAATATCTCATAAGGGAAATACTGGACAATCAAATTAATGACTGTCCAGTCTTCAGTATGTCAGTTTACACTATATAAAGGAAGAAATTTACATTGGAAACGTTGAATTAAGCTGTTATAGAAATGTGGTAGTTTAGTACTGCAAATGCATTTTCAGCTCGCGCTGTACACATTTTCTAAGTGAAGCATTATCTCATGAGGGAAAGACTGGACAATCAAATTAATGACTGTCCAGTCTTCAGTATGTCAGTTTACACTATTGTTAGGTTGAAGATATATTTTATCCCATATTTTACTCTATTAGTATTGCAAAAGAATTGTTCCACAGTGTGACCTATGTTTGACCATATGGATGAGAAGACTTCAAGAGAAGCGGATGCCTGAAGACAGGATCAACGTCTACAACATCAAAGGAGGTGTGCCGAGACACACCTCTGAACCAAAAGGACTGAGACTTTAGTGCCAGAGCACTAAAAGGCATATCTGCCTTTTCAATCAGTAAATGACTGCCATTGATGTCTGTCTTTCCTCTTGTGTCTGAAATGTTTACATGTTCCTGCTGGTGCTCCCCCCTTCGTTCCTTAGTGCAAATACATTGTATTGTTTAGGGACTTCCCAAATAAAATAGAGGGCTCGGCGGAGTGTGCTCCAGAACGAAGTTGGAGATGTAACTGAGCACACCTCCGTTCGTTCTCCTCGCGAGTAAAAGATCAACTCTTGTCTTCCTTTCATTCATTTTGCCTTTGTTCAGTGAATGCTTAGGTGATTGAACCTGACATTATTTTGGTCCTTCGAGCGGGAAGCCAAGATACCTGAGGATTCCAGCGGGTGTGGTGAACTCCAGAAAGACCATGGCCATGGCAGGCTCACTAGAGAGAGCCTAAAAATCCTTTTCCAGGACTGGACCTCACCCCACCAGCTGGGATCTGACGGTTGACGGCGATCCAATGGAGGGAAGACAACAGTGGTGAGATATTTTTTTTTAGGGGGGAAGTGACTGACTGGAGGTCATTGCGCGTTAAGAATAAATAAATAAGTGTTCAGAATAAATAAATGAGCATTAAGAATAAATAAATAAAAATAAAACATAAAAAAGAAAAAAAAGCAAAGAAAGACATGAAGTAGAGATGAAATAAGAAAAGAGAAAGAAAGAAAGATAGAGAAAAGAGAAAGAAATTGTGTATAGATAAGAAATCCTGTGCATACTAGTCGATGGCAGGTCCATGAAGGACAGTGGAGTGAGAAATAGAAAAACCCTGTGAATACTAGTCAATGGCAGGTATATGACGGCGGAGTCCGAGAAATTCCGTGGAGAAAGTAGGACGGCGGAGTCTGTGTGTACACTTAAATTCCGTGTGTGAATGTTTGCGCAAACCGTATGTAAAGTGAGTGAACGGTGTGATTGGGGATTACAAATACCACTTGGTATTTTATCCGATGTAATACAGTAGGGTTGTACACAGCAGACTGGTGTGGATGCAAAGGCAATAATTCTCCACCTGAAAAGGTTGAATTGAGAATTACCACAACAGGAAATTTGAGTTGCTGTCCTACTGATGAGAAACCAGTTTTTAGAACACCTTAGGTGTTGACAAACTGGTCCAAATTTTCTAAAATGGGGATATTAGGTAGTAAAATAAAACCCAGGGATACGCTGCAGTGTAGAGATTGGAAGTTCATCGAAAAACAGGATCCTGATAAAACTCAGTATTTAGATACATGGATAACTGAACATGGCTTTAATGGTCAGTTAAATACACAAAAAATAGCCGCATTGCAGGGATCAATCATAGGAAAGACGAAAAAGACCCCAAAAAGATGAAGAAAAATGGCTTTGAGGAAACAGAATATTGGATGAGGGTAGCCTTAAAAAGAGAAGAGGGATACAGGAAACAAAAAGAGAATGAAAACAAAATAAGCAAAGGAAAGGAATGCGAAAAGTCAGATAGAGCAAATTACACTGAAATAGGAAGAGTAAAACAAAAGGATGATGAGACTTTTGAGCAACACAAAGTGAGAATGACAGCTGTGTTTAAAAATCACAGCGGGCTACAGGAAAATGGTAATGTAAATGGGCCATTTCAACAGCAGTTGAAGAATGCTTTACATGCAGGCTCAAGAGAGGTAATTCATAAGTGGGTAAATAAACATTTCCTTTGCCTGCCAACAGGTACCCTGGAGGAGTATGTAAATCACGCCCTCCATGCTGAGAAGATAGAAAATAAAAAGAAGCAGAGGTCTATAGACAGGACAGGTCAGGTAGGACAGGTAGGACAGGAGGTCTTTTATCGAGGTGGAAAGGGCCTAGGTAGCTTTAGAGGACAAAGGGGCAGACGACAGAGAGGAGGAAGAATAGGAAGAGGAGCAAACAGGCAAAATACATCAGGCTGCTGGCGTTGTGGTAAAGAAGGCCATATAGCAAGAGATTGCCCTGAGAAAAAGCAACCTTCAGCATGACTAGGATAGGAAGCATCTAAACAGGATTTAGAGGCTGATCAAGGAACAGATGAGTTTCTAGATGAAGAGGTCCTCCTAAATTTACAAGAGATATTGGCCTTTGATGAAATAACTGAGCTGAAATAACCTTATTGGTAAATGGGTCACCAATTACCTTTTTATGTGACACTGGTGCATGTAGGATTGCTTGTAATAAATTAATTCCAAATGATAGAGCAAGAGAAATGTGTCATAGTCAGATTTGCAAGTGGAAAACTGTCTAGAGTAAAAGAATTAGAACCTGTGTGGTTGAGGGACCCAGAAGGACACTGAGTTGGTTGCATGAATTGAAATTAGGTTTACTTTTACAGAACAATGAGAGCCCAAGTTGTGGGGATGTGATTAATTTACAGAAAAAGTGTGGGGGTTCGGGTTAGGGGGCCTGCCAAGCTTTTTCCCTTTTTCCCTTTTCCCTAGGTTCCGGCTGTTTTCCACCAGGCACGCCTCCGACCGGAGAGGGCGTCGGCTCCTGCGCACCTGCTGCCCATCATCAGCAATCACCGCGGGGGTTTAAAGCTCAGCGCTGCCAGGAGCCAGACGCCGGATTATTCCGTTACCTACCTCGGTACCCGGTCCACGTCGACGTTCGCCTCGTGCACGTCCGCGCCTTGTGTTATGAAACCCGAGTTAACCATTGTCTTTCCTCGCTCTCCCTCCAGCCGCCCAGCGCCAGCCCGAGCCCGATCCTCCGCCGCCAGCCGCCGAGCCCCGGAGCGTGGATCGCACCTCGTACGCCCGTACGCCGCCTGCCTGCCCTTCTCAGCCTCCGCCGGCTCGCCGCCGCCTTCGCCTCCACGCCGCTCTCCGCGCCCGCGTTCCTCCCGCCACAGCGCCGGTGCACACTCAGCGCGCCGTCTCCGCTGCACCTCCGCGAGCGCACATCTCGCCACCCCAGCGAGCACCCCGGCGCTGACTCGCCGCTCCTCCACCTGTCCTCCTGCCCTGGTCCCGGCACCCGTTCCTCTCCCCCCGAACCCTTCAATAAATCCTCCTCAACCATCCTCGCTTGCTCTTGGGTCCAGTTTTCCTTTATCACGGTTCCCTGAACCGTTACAGAATAATCCGGCCCCAATGGACCCAGCGAGCTCGGATTCCCTCCAAGAGGCCCTCTCCCACCAAGGCAGACAGCTGGGAAGACACGAGAGGATGATGCAGGAGTTCATGGACTCCGTCCAGGCTCTCCACCACCAACTCGCGCTCCTTTCGAAGCAGGTCAGCTCTCTTCCCTCTGCTTCCGGCCTCCCGGAGGGCACCTCCCCGGTCCCTTCTCCCCCTCCTCCGCCCGCCGTGTTCTCTTCGAGCGGCAGGGAACCCCATGTCCCCACTCCCGAGCCGTTTTCCGGTGATCTGGGCTCTTGTAGCCAGTTCATATTGAGCACCTCGTTGGTGTTCGATCTCCAACCCCAAAGTTACCCGACCGATCGAGCTCGCATCGCCTACATGGTGAACCTGCTCCGCGGCCGCGCCGCGAAATGGGCCACCGCCTTGTGGGAGGCATCGGCCCCGGCGATGGCCTCCTACTCCCACTTCTGCCAAGAGTTGCGGCGGGTATTCGACCATCCCGTCAAGGGGCGCGAGGCCACCCGCCGATTGCTCGCACTCCGGCAGGGTTCCCGCTCCGCCGCCGACTTTTCGGTGGAGTTCCGCATTCTCGCCCACGAGTGCGGGTGGAACGAGCCCGCCCTTCGGGGAGTGTTCCTCAACGGGCTGACGGACCAGCTCAAGGATGAGCTGGCCGTTCGGGATGAGACCGCCTCTCTTGAAGACCTCATTGCCCTGGCTATTAAGGTAGACAACCGGTTGCGGGAGCGGCAGTCCGAGCGGACGCGTAGGTCGCCCCGTCCGGCGGCACGCGCTCCCGCACCTCCCGTCGACTTCCCTCCGCGACTACCGGTTACGCCTCCCGTCGGACAGGAGGAGCCCATGCAGCTGGGGAGAACCCGCCTGGATCCTCAGGAACGCCAGAGGCGCCTCTCGAGCCACCTATGCCTCTATTGTGGCAACCCCGGTCACTACATCGCCGCTTGCCACGTGAAGCCAAAAGAGGGGGCTCGCCGCTGATCAGGAGTCCCGCGGCGAGCCATAACGTGTCAGCTACGGGCTCCTCTTCACGCATGTCCATCCCAGCCCGCCTCCTCTGGCAGACCCAATCCCTCTCGGTCGCCGTACTGGTGGACTCCGGAGCGGATGGGAACTTCCTGGACCTGGCTCTGGCTCGCCGGCTGGGTGTCCCCCTGGAGCCTCTCCCTTCCCCACGGCGCGTGGTGGCTCTGGATGGACGCCTCATCTCCCAGGTCTTCCATCAAACGGGACCCCTAACCCTTATTGTTTCCGGTAACCACCGGGAGACCATCCAGCTCCTCCTAATCCACTCGCCACAAGTCCCCCTGGTCCTGGGTTTCCCGTGGCTCCAGCTACACAACCCCGCGATAGACTGGAGGAGATGTGCAATCACCGGGTGGAGCGAGCTTTGCCACTCACAGTGCCTTCTGTCCGCCGACCCCGCTCCCCGATCGGTTCCTCGCTCCCCGGCTCCACCCGACCTGGCGTCCGTCCCCACGGACTACCATGACCTGGCCCAGGTTTTTTGCAAAGACCTCGCCCGCACCCTTCCTCCCCATCGGCCCTATGACTGCGCCATAGACCTCTTTCCCGGAGCTCCGCTGCCCAGCTCCCGGCTGTACAACATCTCCCGTCCCGAGAAGGAGGCCCTCGAGACCTACATCCGCGACTCCCTGGCGGCCGGTCTGATTCGGCCCTCTTCCTCGCCCCTGGGAGCGGGTTTCTTTTTTGTCAAGAAGAAAGACTCCTCCCTTCGCCCTTGCATTGACTTCAAGGCTCTCAACGGCATCACAGTCAAAAATAAGACCTCTCTGCCCCTCATAGACCCCTCATTCGAGCCCCTCTGCGAAGCCCAGGTCTTCTCCAAGCTCGATCTCCGGAACGCCTACCATTTGGTCCGCATCCGCGAGGGCGATGAATGGAAGACGGCCTTCAATACCCCCCTTGGACATTTTGAGTATCTCGTCATGCCCTTCGGCCTCACCAACGCCCCCGCCGTTTTTCAAGCTCTCATGACCGACATTCTCCGGGATATGCTCAACCGTTTCGTCTTTATTTACCTGGATGACATCCTCATCTTCTCCCGATCCCTCGAGGACCACCGCCGCCACGTCCGATCAGTCCTCCAGCGCCTGCTGGAAAACCGCCTGTTCGTGAAACCGGAGAAATGCGAGTTCCACGTCCCATCGATCCATTTCCTGGGCTACGTCATCGCCCAGGGTCAACTCCAGCCGGATCCCGCCAAGATCCAGGCGGTGGTGGAATGGCCTACTCCCACTAATCGCAAGGAACTCCAACGCTTCCTGGGGTTCGCTAATTTCTACCGTCGATTCATCCGCAATTACAGCAAGGTTGCTAGTCCTCTCACGGCCCTCACCTCCACCCTCACCCCCTTTCAGTGGACTTCGGGAGCGGCTCAAGCTTTCGGGCATCTAAAGGAAGCCTTCACCAGCGCTCCGGTCCTCAGACACCCCGATCCCGCACTCCAGTTCGTGGTGGAGGTGGATGCTTCCGACACGGGGGCGGGAGCGGTGCTCTCCCAGCGGGACCCCGACACCCAGAAGACTCATCCATGCGCCTTCTTCTCCCGACGCCTGTCCCCCGCCGAGAAGAACTATGACGTCGGCAATCGGGAGTTGCTGGCAGTCGTCTGGGCTCTCCAGGAGTGGCGGCACTGGCTGGAGGGCACCGCCGTCCCCTTCCTCGTCTGGACCGACCACAAAAATCTGGCCTACCTGCAGTCAGCCAAGCGGATGAACCCCCGTCAAGCCCGTTGGCACCTCTTCTTGAGCCGATTCAACTTCACCCTTTCCTTCCGTCCCGGGTCGAACAACGGCAAGGCGGACGCCCTCTCCCGGATGTTCGCTCCGCCTGCCAGTCCAGAGACCACACAGACCATTCTCCCGTCCTCCTGTCTCCTGGGGGCGGCCTCCTGGGAGATCGAGCGCACGGTTCGCGAGGCGCAGAAAACCCAACCCGATCCCCGACCTGACCCCTCGGACCTCCTCTTCGTCCCCGATGCCGCACGCTCCCAGGTCCTCCAGTGGGGGCACTCCTCCTCGCTCACCTGCCACCCTGGCGTCACGCGCACCCTTCGCTTCCTCCAAGCGCACTTCTGGTGGCCCAGTATGACAAAAGACACGCGAGAATTCGTGCTGGCCTGCTCGGTTTGCGCCCGCGGAAAGGCCTCACACTCGGCTCCGGCCGGTCTTCTCCACCCTCTGCCTATCCCGAGCCGCCCCTGGTCCCACATCGCTGTGGACTTCGTCACGGGTCTTCCTTCGTCCAAAGGACACACAGTTATCCTCACCATTATCGACCGCTTCTCCAAGAGCGTCCACTTCGTTCCCCTTCCCAAGCTACCCACCGCCTTGGAGACAGCCACACTCCTGACCCAGCACGTTTTCCGGCTCCACGGCCTCCCGCAAGACATCGTCTCCGACCGGGGCCCCCAGTTCTCTTCCCAGGTCTGGAGGGAGTTCTGTAAGGCAGTGGGCGCCACAGCCAGCCTTTCCTCCGGTTACCACCCGCAGACCAACGGGCAGACCGAGCGGGCCAATCAACACCTGGAGGCAGCGCTGCGGTGCGTGGTGGCCCGGAACCCCGAGACATGGAGCGAGGCTCTCGCATGGATCGAGTACGCCCACAACTCCCTCTCCTGCGCCTCGACAGGTATGTCGCCGTTCATGGCCTGTCTTGGCTACCAACCTCCCCTTTTTGCGGAGCAGGAGCGTGCAGTGGCGGTTCCCTCGGTGGAGGAACACATCAGTCGGGCCAAGGCCGTCTGGGCAGAGGTCAAGGCCTCCCTCACCCGCTCGGCGCAACGCAACAAGCGCCTGGCGGACCGTCGTCGAACCCCAGCTCCCGACTACCAGCCCGGTCAGCAGGTCTGGCTCTCGACCCGCGACCTTCCCCTCCAGGCCGATTCACGTAAGCTGTCTCCGCGCTACATTGGTCCCTTTCCCATCACCAAGATCATTAACCCCTGTTCTGTCAGACTAAAGCTCCCCGATTCCCTCAAGATCCACCCCACCTTCCACGTTTCTCTCCTCAAGCCGGTCTCTTCCAGCGTCCTAAGCCCTCCGACCATCTCCCCTCCACCCCCCCTGATGATCGACGACCACCCAGCCTTCACGGTCTCCAAAGTGTTGGACGTTAGACGTCGGGGGAGGGGGTTTCAGTTCCTCGTGGACTGGGAGGGTTACGGTCCGGAGGAACGTTCTTGGATCTCCCGCAAGCTCTTCATTGACGACTCCCCGATCCGGGAGTTTTACGCCACACACCCGGACAAACCAGGAAGGACGCCAGGAGGCGTCCGTTGAGGGGGGGGTACTGTGGGGGTTCGGGTTAGGGGGCCTGCCAAGCTTTTTCCCTTTTTCCCTTTTCCCTAGGTTCCGGCTGTTTTCCACCAGGCACGCCTCCGACCGGAGAGGGCGTCGGCTCCTGCGCACCTGCTGCCCATCATCAGCAATCACCGCGGGGGTTTAAAGCTCAGCGCTGCCAGGAGCCAGACGCCGGATTATTCCGTTACCTACCTCGGTACCCGGTCCACGTCGACGTTCGCCTCGTGCACGTCCGCGCCTTGTGTTATGAAACCCGAGTTAACCATTGTCTTTCCTCGCTCTCCCTCCAGCCGCCCAGCGCCAGCCCGAGCCCGATCCTCCGCCGCCAGCCGCCGAGCCCCGGAGCGTGGATCGCACCTCGTACGCCCGTACGCCGCCTGCCTGCCCTTCTCAGCCTCCGCCGGCTCGCCGCCGCCTTCGCCTCCACGCCGCTCTCCGCGCCCGCGTTCCTCCCGCCACAGCGCCGGTGCACACTCAGCGCGCCGTCTCCGCTGCACCTCCGCGAGCGCACATCTCGCCACCCCAGCGAGCACCCCGGCGCTGACTCGCCGCTCCTCCACCTGTCCTCCTGCCCTGGTCCCGGCACCCGTTCCTCTCCCCCCGAACCCTTCAATAAATCCTCCTCAACCATCCTCGCTTGCTCTTGGGTCCAGTTTTCCTTTATCACGGTTCCCTGAACCGTTACAAAAAGATTATTGATGGCACAATTTATACTTACATGATCCGACAGACAAGGTATATCATTCTGATGATGGGTTTTACTTAATTGTATACTTGTGTCTTTTTCAGAAAGAGAGGAGTAGGTGTTGTGAAATCTTAATTGAATGAAGAAGTGAGCATGAGAAACCCTTGTAGGAGCATAGGTGTTTCCTGATTTTGTAGTTTTTGATTTGATACCTTGATAGTTTTGAGTGGCTTTGGTAAGGCTACAGTGAATTTGGAAAATTAAAAAAAAAAAAAAGGAGTGAGGAAAGTTTGACAGAGGGCAATGGGTATTGGTGTAATCGTAACTCATGAGTGTGCTGTAACAAAGAGTTAACAGCTCTTTGAAGTTAGATGCTCGTTCCCAAGTAGGGGGAGGAAGTCAGAGAGAGAGTTTGGTGATTGAAGAAGGTGTGACTTGAACAAATGAATAAGGATAAGAATTAGGTTCTGCTGTAAGGATGATTTGAAGAAATAAATATGTTATGTTTCATACTTCAGTTGATGATCTTTCTATTAAGGTAACTGTAGTTAGTAACTGGAATGAAATGCACAGATGGAAATGACACGGAAAAAAAAGATGGTAATTTGATAAGAAGGGCTAGTATTTACATTAGAAATAGAAATAGAAATAGAAATAGAAATCCCTTTATTGTCATTGTACTCAAGTGTGCAACGAGATTAGAGGGCTCCCCTCTCCAGTGCAATACAACAATAATACAGACAAATATATAAATTAGATAAATAAATAAGACTGAATAGGGCATATAGAAACACATCACAATGCTGTTTTGCAAGGTTAGGGTGGTCTCGTGTGTGTGTGAGAGTTCAGTATGGAGATGGCTCTCGGAAAGAAACTGTTTCTCAGTCTATTGGTCCTTGATTTGATGCATCTGTAGCGCCTGCCAGAGGGCAACAGGTCGAACAGGTGTGAGTTTGGGTGGGTATTGTCTTTGACGATGTTGAGAGCCCTTCTGAGGCACCGGGCGGTGTAGATGTCCGACAGCGAGGGGAGAGGGCAGCCAATAATCCTTTGCGCTGTTTTGACTGTCCTCTGGAGCCTCACTCTGTCCGCCTCAGTGCAGCCGCTGTACCAGGTGGAGACAGAGTACGTCAGCAGGCTCTCGATGGACGAGTGGTAGAAGGCCAGCAGCAGCTTCCTGTCCAGGTTGAATTTCCTGAGGACTCTCAGGAAGTGCAGACGTTGGCGGACCTTCTTTACCACTGCTGTGGTGTTGTGACTCCAAGAAAGGTCATCGGAGATCTGTACTCCCAGGAACTTGAACGTGTGGACCCTCTCCACACACACGCCTTCGATGCAGAGGGGGGGCGGCAGCGTCTTGTTCCTCCTGAAGTCGACGACAATCTCCTTTGTTTTAGCAGAGTTAAGGTGCAGTCTGTTGTCCTTGCACCAAGTTGTCAGTCTCTTTACCTCCTCTCTGTAGGCTGTCTCGTAACCTTCCGAGATCAGACCGACCACTGTCGTGTCGTCAGCAAACTTGACGATGGTGTTGTTGCCGTGGGCCGGGCTGCAGTCGTAGGTGTAGAGGGCGTACAGGAGAGGGCTCAGCACGCATCCTTGGGGGGAACCGGTGCTCAGCATGAGGGTGGAGGACGTGTAGGGGCCGAGCAACACAGTCTGGGGTCTGTTGGTCAGAAAGTCCTTAATCCAGATGCGTGTGAGGGCAGGGAGGCCGAGAGTGTCCAGTTTGGCGACGAGGATGTCTGGGATGATCGTGTTGAATGCCGAGCTGTAGTCCACAAAGAGCATCCTTGCATAGCTCCGCTGTTGTTCCAGGTGGCCCAGTACAACATGCAGAGCAGTGTCGATGGCGTCCTCAGTGGATCTGTTAGCCCGGTATGCAAACTGGTAGGGGTCCAGAGTGGGAGGAAGGCAGTCCCTGATGTGCTGGAGAACCAGCCTCTCGAAGCACTTCATAATGACTGGTGTGAGAGCAACAGGACGGTAGTCATTCAGGTGGACGGCTGGTGACTTTTTGGGGACAGGAATAATGGTGGAGGTTTTCAAGCAGGAGGGGATGACTGCCTGAGCCAGGGAGCGGTTGAAGATCCTGCAGAAAACATGTGACAGTTGGTGGGCACATGCTCTGAGGACCTTGCCTGGTATTCCGTCGGGTCCAGTAGCTTTTCCTGGGGTTGACCGTGTTCCTCTACGATGAGTGGGGGGGAGTTGGAGCTTGAAGTGCGGGGGTGTGATGGTTGGGGCGAGTCAAAGCGAGCGAAGAAGCAGTTAAGCTCCTCTGCCAGCGATGCACTCGGGTCTACAGAGGTCGTGCTGCTGCCACGGAAGTTGGTGATGCTCCGTAGACCCTGCCACACCTCCCGTGGTCTATTACTGGCAAGGTGGGCCTCCAGCCTCCCCTTGTAGGTTGCCTTTGCTAGCTTGATGCCTTTGCTCAGGTCAGCACGAGCCACCCTGTACTGGGCTTTGTCGCCTGACCTGAAGGCAGCGTCACGGGCCTTGAGGAGAGCGCGAACCCTGCTGGACATCCAGGGCTTCGCATTTGGGAAGGTCCGTATAGTCTTTTGTTGGGACACAGTTTCCATGCAGAACTTGATGTAGTCCAGTACACAATGCGTGTAGACATCAAGGTCCTGATGATCAAAGAGGTCCCAGTTTGTGTCATGAAAGCAGTCCTGTAATTCACTCATGGCGTCGTCACGCCAGGTTTTCACAGTCTTTGTGGTAGGCCTGAATCTGCGCCTGAGAGGGGTGTACGCAGGTGCGAGCTGCAAGGACAGGTGGTCTGACTGGCCGAGGGGGGCGAGTGGGAGGGCTCTGTATGCGTGCTTGATGTTCGAGTACACATGGTCGAGAGTGTTGTCTCCCCTCGTCGGGCACTTGACATGCTGGTGAAACTCTGGGAGTACAGTCTTTAAATTGGCCTTATTAAAGTCTCCCGCTACAATGTGACCGCCATCAGGGTGCGCCCGCTGATGTTTATTGATGACGCACGCGAGTAGCGAGAGCGCCGTGCTAGTGCTAGCGTCGGGAGGGATGTAAACAGCTGTGAGAATCACTACCGTTAGCTCCCTCGGGAGAAAATAAGGCCGGCATTTAACGGACATGAACTCGATGTCGGGGGAAGAGTGCTTCTCGACGATCGTGCTATCGCCGCACCAGTTCTCATGCACGTAAACACAGAGCCCCCCGCCCCTCCTCTTACCGGTGTCCCTCGTCCGATCCGCGCGATGTAGCGAGCGCCCGGCCAGCTGGATGCTAGCGTCGGGGACGTCTGCGTGCAGCCAGGTTTCCGTGACGACGATCACACTGCTATCGCGCACATAGCGGTTTCCCAGGATTTGTAATCCCAGGTCGTCGATTTTGTGGACCACGGATCTGGCGTTGGTGAGGTGCAGACTCGGTAGTGGTTGCCTATGGGGCTGCCGTCGCAGCCGTTGCAAGACACCGGACCTGCAGCCTCGCTTCTGCTTCCTCTCTCTGCGTCGCCTGCGCCGCCTCCCGGTCCCGATGACCAGCCACGGTGAGCCGGGCAGCCTCGCCAGTTCGTTCGGAATTTTGCGATCATAGCAAAATTCCTCTGTGATGGTTATTTCGCATCGATATCCAATGTTCACGATGTCCTGGCGGGTATATCGATGTTGTGCCTCAGTTGATGCCAATAAGAGCAAGCAAACACTAATAAAAAGTAATAAGGAGCACTGTGAGGGGGAGCTGTTAGCCGCTGCGTCCATGCGCGCCGCCATCTTAACATCCAAGGAATTAAAGCAGAGAAGAAATTAGAGACTACAAATAACATTGATGTGTACTTGTTCACTTTGAGGTAGAACTGGTTGAAGTAAAATGAGTCATAAAGTCAGAAAAATAGGAAATAAAAATAAAATTAACATGCTTAAGATTAACAAATTATTGTAAAGTCTGAGTTCCAAATTATGCAGAAATTACTGTGCCACTGAGTAAAATGATGAATGAGGAAAACCTCTAAATGACATTGTCCTTACACTGGACTGATAAAGCATATTCAGCTTTTGTGAAAGGAAACAAGTGTTCGTATTAAGTATGGCACTGACCCTTTGTCCAGATGCAAAAGGCCTTAGTTTTAGTGTAGAAACATGGAGATAAGATGAAACCAATCGCATACTTCTATTCCAAACTAGACAACGTAGAATGTGCATTGAAGCACTGCATGAGAACAGTTAATGCAGTATCTATTGCTGTAGATATAAGATTAAGATAAAGATGGTCTTTTATTAGTCCCACAATCTGGAAATTGCAGAAACAAGTGCAACCATAGTTTTGTTCCATCCTCTGGTTTTGAGAGTACCACGTGCGGTTTCTGCATTGCTTTTGCTGATGAACATGACGTTTTTGTCACCGGCGGGACATTTATAGTGTATGAATACATTGTTATCAAAACCACATCTGATTATAGAGAGATGTACAACATTAAACCCGGCTGTCATTATTATGTCAGGAGGATGGTACAAAACTAGATTGTTATGAGTTAGTAGAAAAAAGTAACCAAAAGTAAAGGCATCAAAAAGATTCGCCTTCAGAAAACGGAGAAGTGCTATTTGTAGATGGAAATAAATAAATAAATAAATAAATAAAATACTGTAGTTGTATCAAATGACACTGGGAAAAAGAACTTAGCAGTTACTCCTCAAATTACTCAGCTCATGCAACAGAATTAGTATCTTAAACAAAAGCGTGTAAACTAAAGAGAGTAAATTGTGTTACTATTTACACATATAGTCGTCTTAAAATGTGTAGCGCATACATTGCATAAGTGTTTTCCTTGAATACACATTGCAGACAATACAGCTAAAGAAGCTGTTGCGGACATTCACGTTTTAGTGATAGAAGTCCCAAAGTTAAACAAAGGCTTTGGAGGAAAATGGTGTAACATCGCTACGTGATCTCTGTATGACCAAACAATAATCTTTACAAATGGGCTGCTATATTGAGTCATGGGATAACACATGTCTCAACAGGGGAAATGGTGCATCAGATATTACGTTATTATACGGCTTACGGCTTTAATGCTTATTCGAAACATTTTTGTAGGGCATGTTTAACGTGTGCGAAACACAATTCACAAGGTAATTTGAGTCCACGCAGAGGACGCTTTCCTACACCACAATATCCATTTCAAATTATTCATATGGACTTATTTGATAAAAACCAAAGTGAAGAAAAAAAATAAAATAAATGTTTGGTCATCATAGATGTGAATTCGAAATGGTTAGAACTCTTTCTAACCAACAAATCCAGATGCATTGACAGTGGCAAAAGTACTTTGTAAGGATATCATTCCGAGATATGGTATTCCTGAAAATAATAAACAGTGATAATAGTACCCATTTTGTTAACTAACTTGTGAAAGAGATAGGAATGTTTCACGTTGATTTGAAAGATAATTGTGCTTACCACCCTCAAAGCTCTGGATTGGTGAAAAGAATGAACAAAAAAAAAAAAGTGAAAAGGCTATGCATTGAGGAAACGGGGAGGCAGTGGACACAGTGTATGGAAATTAGTAAAACTGTTTGTAAAAACGACAAGCACTGTGACTTTCCATTGAATGTTATGCGAGTCGCCTCTCTGTCCACTTTTAAACCTCGCTTGAAGATGAATATTCGGGCCTTTGACTCAGCATGAGACTGTTGCTGTTCTGTTGTTTTTCTGGTATCTACTGTAAATGTGTTTATGTGAGTTAATTTGAGTTATATACAGAGAGTTGCACTGTATTGTATTTCATTGTATTTAGGACCGAGACGTTGTAAAACATTGTTTGGAAGGCCTTATAGAATACCTCAAATTTAAGAACAAATGGGAAATAGATGCTGAAGCAACTTTAGCTGACTACATGTGAAAAGTGTTAGAAAAACAAAGACAGGCACAAATTTAGAGTGGTGAGGATCTTTCTGTCTCCTAGCAGGGCACTAAACTAGTGGAGCCAGGAGACTGGATGCTTGAAAGAAGTTTGAAGATAAGACATATGTAATTACCCAAGGGGGAATGCCATGTTTAGTTTTATTGACAGCTCTCACAGCTGTAAATATAGTAGAAGAGTCAACATTGGTTCATTTGACACATGTAAAAAGGTCATTTTGGTTGAAATCTCCTACAAAGGAGATGAGCGGAAGTCTGATGATAGGGTGGTCTTATTTCATAAGACACCAGACTAAGTAGAGGGGATATTTCAGACAAAATGACCCTGAAGTGGTTAAAAGCAGCTGTTCTATGTTGGATGTATACAATTTTATTCTGATATTTTTGTTGTTGTGTTATATGTGGGAACAACCCAGAGTTACATAAACAAACTATGATGTGACTATAGTACAATACCAACAGTAAGAATCCCAATTACTAATCAAAATGGATTTGCAAACACCAAGCAGATAATTGAAAAAAAAAAAGTGATGGGACATATTTGTGGAGCTTGGACGACATGTTGATAGATTTGAGTTGGAACCATGAGTAATACTCAAGTGGGCAACTATTGGTCCACAGAACAAAGTTACAGGAGAAAGTCTGTACTTTCGTGAAAAGATAGCAATTGGACAACGAGATATCCAAAATAAGCAAATGAAATTGTATTATTGATATTATATTAATGCTTATCTTGATAATACATGTATGGATTGGGTCAGCGTGTATCCTGTGACTAGAGTTGATGTAGATGAACATGTTTTCTATGATAGTTGCTCTTGAAAATTTAAATAGCATTAATGTTGCTGACAGAGCTAAGCGGTTAGGAATCTTTTCACCACCACTGTGTCTGGTTTTGATAGTGGTTGAAATAAACTTCAATCACTATCAAGAGGGGAAATCTGGTGGTGGTGTGGATATGATAGATCATTTGATAAATCACCCAAAAATGTAAAAGGTTTTGAGACTTAGTGCATATCTGTATGTGTTTTTCATAACTAGGCCCTGCTTATAGATTATTGGTAGTTTCTGGAGAGTGCCATTTCACAAAATGTAATTGATTGATCGTAAATGGTATGTTTTATATTGTTTGTTAATAAACTGTGTGAACTGTCCAATGTCATGACAGGACATCGGTGACGTTAAAAAAGAGAAAGCAGAGTATCACGGCAAAAAAAAAAAAAAAAATGATTCAACATACATGGAAGCCATCGGTGTTCTCCTTAGTGTAAGTAAGTAAGTAAGTGTAAATTAACAGATCAAGTAACAGGATTTGAGTCCTCGAACGAAGAACAAAGAACGCAGACAGGTCAACTGCATCATCACAACGTGCAAAAATTAGGTAATTGGACGCAAAGTGGGTTTGAAACTGTGCATGAACGGCTATCAACCAATCTCTAATGGCATTCCGAAACAGGATGACTGTTGATGTATTGTTGGATGAGAGAGGTGGTGTTTGTGCTATGTTCGGTGAACAATGTTGCACATTTATTCCCAACAACACAGCGGTGGGTGGTCGTCTAACCAGGGCCATAGAGGTCTCAGGACTCTTCATGGTAAAATGAAAGGACAACTGGTCTGTGTATATATATATATATACACATATATATACACATATATATATATATATATATATATATATATATATATATATATATATATATTTGTTACTTTGGAATAAAGACATTAAATTGATGTAATTTTGTTTTAGAAAAATGCTGTAGTTTTTTTCTCTGAATACAACCTACAAACGGTTAAAAAGGACATTCTGAAATGTTTTTTTTTTGGGCTATCAAATATTTAGTTTGACACTCAAACCGCACACTATTCGTGTCAATTTGTTTGGTTCTATCTCCATGAGTATTTTTTTGTGGTGCATCAAAAGCGTGTTTTAACTTACTTAGGTAAGACAGGTTTAGTGGAGAGATGAGGCCAAACAGCATCACACATCTATGTGCAAGAGATGGCAACTGACAAAGAACCTTCACACCTACAATAACTGCCCCGATGTAATGTGGTGGCTGAAGATCCTCTTCCTCCCGGACAACAAACACCACCATGGTGCACTTGGCAGGCTCTTGATCCAATTCATCCTACAGACCACCATGATAAAAGACAAATTCATTAGAGTTATTTAGATTAAATTTTTTTCCACCATGAAAAAAAAACAAACAACATATATATGTGTGTGTGTGTGTGTGTGTGTGTGTGTGTGTGTGTGTGTGTTTATATATATATATATATATATATATTTTTTTTTTTTTTGGAAGCATCTTTCAGGACACTCAAGGCCGCTGTACAGAGTAAAATACGAAAGTAAAAACACAAATACGGGTAGAAACACCAACACGTAAATCAAGCAGGATAAAATACAATAAAGTGGATGAGGGACATATCTGGAATTGGAGAGAGTAATTAAGGCGGAACAGATTGGTTTTGAGTTTAGTTTTAAACACAGGGAGGGTGGTGCAATTACAGAGGTCAGGTGGAGAGAGTTCCAGAGCTGGAGAACCGAATCGCTGAAGGCTCTGTCCCCCATGGTGGCAGGCAAGGGGTGGAGTGAGGAGGATGAAGACCGGAGAGCGCGGGATGGAGTGGGAATATGGATGATGTCTGAAAGGTAGGGAGGGGCGAGGTTGTGAAGAGATTTGAAAGTCATGTGTCATGTCATTATCCACACCGCTTATCCGGTACAGGGTCACGGGAGGGTGCTGGAGCCTATCCCAGCTGACTACGGGCGAAAGGCGCACTACACCCTGAACTGGTCGCCAGCCATAGATTTGAAAATATATAGAAGAATTTTGAAAATGATTTGTTGATTGACTGGAAGCCAGTGGATCTGCTGAAGGATGGGGGGTTGATGTGATAGGTGGAAGGTGATTGGAATCCATTGCACATCCTTGAGGCACCCTAAAGCTCCCGTATGTCTGTCACTGAGTCTTGAATTTTTACTTAGTAAACTGAATTTGAGCATATGCAGTATTGAATTTTTGGTGAGGAGACCTTTTTTTTGAGGAATTAAAAACGCATTTTAAAGTCCTACATTCAAGTTTATTGGGATATAGTTCTTAACAAAAACATTATGATCGAAAAATTCAGAATCAAATTAAAAATATACAATTTATGTAATTCGAATTCAGTTTTTCAATTCAATAATTCAGTGTTCAATTCAAAACATTCAGGTTTCAATTCAAATATCAAAGTTAAGATATTCACATTCAAATAACCAATATTCAGATTTAGTTTCAAGTGGGACAAATATCAGACCATAGTCCAGCAATTAATCCAAACTCTGTGTCAAATTAAGTGATGATTGTACTGCCTTTATTATTTTAGAGGAGGAGTAATACCTGCTGCTGTATCTTCTAGTGCTGGACGATTAATCAAAATTTAAATCGTGATTTAGATTTCTTAATTTTGAAAATGTTCTAATTGAGGGAAAAATGTTTCAGATTAAGAAAGAGTTCAAACAAATTACATATGTTCAATTTGAGAGAACCTGGCTAACCAAGATGGAACTTTACACCCTGGAATTGAAGGAGATACTTGGAAAAAAAGGCCGAGTTACTGGCACTGAAATAAGACCTATGCTCAGTTCACTCAGTCATGTAAGAGGGTTGTGTTTTATTACTGCAAATAGAATTTGCATCAAACTATTTTGGATAAGTCCATCATAAGCATTAACAGAATAAAACAATAAAAGATCTGTTAGAGCTTATGGATATCTTGCTATTTTTTTTATTTAAAGTTGAGATGCACTTTTTGGGATGTAAGCAATGCATATGTGAGCTTTTATTTATTTAAGACACTTAATCATCTTGTGTCTTTTTAAATAGCAAAACGTTGAAGCTGGAAGGGAGGGCATAATCCATTCCTTGATGAAATTCCTCGGACAGTCTGCAGAGGAACTTATCACGGACTACCAGGTAAATTACAACAGTATTACGTTTTTAAAGCTGCAATTAACTCATAGACTGTGCAGCAAACATTTTTATTTGTCACAATATTCAAATAAATTAATTGCTGCCAGTATGTGACCTGCTCTGGCTAAAGGGTTGGCATTTGGCAAAGGTTACTTTCGGGTAATTGACAAAATAAATCAGAAGGTCCAAAGTTTCGATTTTGAGATTTCTACAAAAATCCTATCCTTGAGGTTGAGGTTTCTATTTTAATTTCCGTTTTCATTGCCCTTTTTATTTATTTTTTTATTCTCATATATGCTGTTATAAACATGTAATGCAGATTGCAAATACTGTCACATATCACTGGTGTCCGGCTGAAACATGTTGTCATAATTTGAGTAATTTCATGTTTTTCTAGATCTAATCTATTGGTCAATCCACACGAGTGGGTGTTACTTGTAAATATTACTGACCAATCTCAAATGTTGAAAATGGTTTGCTCTCTTTGGATGATGCAGTGTTAATGATTGCAAAAACGTGCCATTGGAAGTCTCCTGCAAGGTGAAGATTCTGGAGCTTCTTGGATACTGCCTGAAGACAGCGATATTCAGAACTATAAAAAGCAAACACAAATTTGGGACATTATGCACCTAACCATGGATGTATATGCTCTTTCAGGAAGTCAGCAGAGAACAAGCAAAAGAGGACCAGGCCAAGCAAGTACTGAAGGTCTATGTCAGGGGTGTCAAACTCATTTTTATGGACGGGCCACATCGTAGTTGTGGTTTCCCTCAGAGGGACTGTGAACCCATATAAATTGATTGGAAAGCCAGTTTTGAAATCAGAAGCTAGTAAGTAATTGTTCAACAATTTTTCAATTTATTTTAAAAGGGGAGGATTGGTAACAAATAATTGGCAATATCTCATATCTCAGTGTTGTTGTGAAGAAAATATGCTAGAAACAGGAAGTTGATGCAGATGATTTGCCCTTTGCGGGCAACATAAAATTAGGTTGTGGGCCAGATCTGGCCCCGGGCCTTGAGTTTGACACACGTACTCTATGTCTTCCAAGCAAGTGAGGGACAAGAAGACACATCCCATGCCTCTGTTTCCATTGTTGCTTAAGAAAATGAGGTTGTGGAAATGTTGCCAGTCTCCTGCTCATGGGAATTAACTATGCGCTGAACTTACTAAATTTGCAGTACCCGTTTGAGGTGCATCAGAAGCTCTTTCTTGAGATAGATGGCCTGAAACTTGCACTCGGAGTCCATTCCCTGACTCTCCATTGAATGTTAGGCAAGCCCCCTCTCTGTCCACTTTTAAAACGTTTTGAAGACACATTTTTATTCTTTAGCTTTCGACTCAACATGTGACTGTCGTTGTTCTTCTTGTATCTACTGTACGTGTTTTAATTTGTGTTCTAATTTCCTGCTAATTTATACAACACCGTATGAAAAACACTTTGTTACAGCTCCAACTATTATAATTGCAAGTTATTTGTACATGGGTATTTCTTGTTTCGTGGACTAATACTGTGCGCAAATGCAAATGCTCGGCCTTTTATCACAAAAAATGTCCGAAGGGCAAGATCTTAATTCCTCCTCTAATATAAAACCTTCCCGAAGAACAAATCGTATAATTCTAACTTGCTAGATTTAGTCCAATGCACGATACATTTAGGCTAACTCGACGTCGCTCCAGTCAGTAAAGCACGCTTTATGGTTCACCAAAATGCATACCGTGAAATTCTTACCTTGTTTATGCGACGAGGATATTATCCCGTAAGGAGTTACACTGACGCTGTACTGCTTCTTTTTGTATTTCTCTGTTCAGGTCGTCCCTCCCGCATTTCGCCCAAAGTCAGACGGGATAGGCGGCAGCACCTCCCCGCAAGCCAGTACAAGATAGGCGGTGTGGAAGATAAAGATAACACGTCCCTCCGTTTGGATCGGGTATTGTGTTTTCTTTAGAGCTTTTGGTTCGTGTGCACTGTGCAACACAGTCTGAGCGCAAATACAAATGCTCGGCCTTTTATAAATAAAAAAAAAATCCGAAGAACAAGACCATCCTCGTCTAATATAAAACCTTCCCGATGAACGAACCTTATAAAACTTGCCCTCCGTCACAGCAAAACAATTTCTGCAACAATTTCATAATCCATTTGTAAAAAGACAACGGTAAGATTTCGTCCAGTGTACGATCAGTTTAAGCAAACTGGGTTTAGCTAGTCAGTAAAACACTCTTTATAGTGTAGCAACGTTAGTAACGCTAAATTCTTACCTAGTTTATGAGACGAGTGCTGTACTTGACTATTTTTTGTAATTTATTATTTTTTTTTTTTTTTAATGCTTTATAGAGCAAATTGCACCTATGACAGTTGTTATTACCACAGAAGCCATCTCAAATGGTTGCAAACTCTGAGGGTGACTTTGAACCGGAAGTCCCGCCTCAATCGTCATCTGATTGACAGCGGAATCCTGGAGCCAGAGAAGAGAAAAGAATCAGACACGAAGTTGAAGAAGCGGAAAAAAAATAAACATCGAATCTCCAAGTTCTCGCAACGAGGGTGACTGTTGGGGTCTGGAGAAGTGACCGGGAGATGGAGAGCCCCGTATTTTGGTCTTGGTAAGAGGGTAACTCACTTGATGTTGACGAGGGAACCTATGCCGCTATGCTATATACCGGCGTGAGAAAACTACGGCCCGGGGGCCACATGCGGCCCGTTAAACGTTTTAATCCGGCCCGCCGAATTTGAAAAAAAAAAAAAAAAACCTTGTTAATGTTTTATTTTCAAAATAGTGTGGTTTTTCAAAGACAAGCTTTTGTTCACTTTCATTTAAAATTAAATGTATTTTTTTTCTCAGATGAGATGAGGTTACTAAAACACTCCATCCATCTGCTCCTGGTCCAGCCCCTCTGTCAAATTTTAGAACCCATTGTGGCCCGCCAATAAAAAAGTTTTCCCACCCCTGCTATATACTATAAGCTATGTTAATGTCGTCAGGCCATTATAGAGTATTTCTTCTGACATTTTGAAGGAGAAATAATACTCAACGTTTTATTTTTTTATGATGTTTGAGGCATTCTGACTGAAATACAGTTCAATTGAGGTTACCAGTAGTCATTTCCATTACCTGTCAATGTAAATTAGAATGTAACTTACTACAGTGAACCCTCGGTTATCGCGGTTAATGGGGACCGAGACCACCCGCGAAAACTGAAAATCCGCGAAGTAGCGGCGCACCTTCAAAAATGCTTAAAAAAAAAAAAGTGCGAAGTAGCGGCGCACCTTCAAAAATGCTTTAAAAAAAAAGTGCGAAGTAGCGGCGCACCTTCAAAAATGCTTAAAAAAATAAATAAATAAAATAATAATATATATATATATATATATATATATACGGGTAGAGAGAGAGAGGGTGAAATGCATGTTATAACAAAAAAAAAAAATTATTAAAACATTTTTTTATTCCCCAGCCATTATTTTTGTATTTATTCAATTACTTCTTTTTGTATTTATTTAATTACTTCGACTTTTACCTGCTGGTACGCCGTCCGGTGTGCCCTGGCATTCTTCATTTATTTATTCATTTATTCATTCATAACTGACAGCCTCGCGCTCCGCTCATGCCCGGGCGGAAGGTGTTCCTCTTCGGCTTAACAACCACGCACGCCGGCCGGTCTCCTCCGGAGCTCTCGCACGGTCCCGAACGGAGCGAAATGTCGCCCCGCTAGTGCCCGGGCGGAAGTTGTTCCTCTTCGGCTTAACTGCCACGCACGCTGGCCGGAGCTCTGGTACGGTCCGAACCGCGCGAAACGTCGCCCCAAATCGTGCCCGGGGGAACGTGCTCTTCTTTGTCCACTCTCCTCTTCGCCCACGTTCTTCTTCGGCGGACGCCGGCCGTCTAACCACTCCAGCGCCCCGTCGTGCCGCTCGGCGAAACTACAATGCCCCCGAATATTTTTTAGACCCGCGAAGCACTGAACCCGCGAAAGGTGAACCGCGAAGTAGCGAGGGTTCACTGTATTGCAACCAGATACCTATAAAATGTCATTTAATTTGCACTGTTTTGATCGCCACTGTTTTGCTCATTGAACAACAAATGAAAAGATGAATCATACACAGTGTTTGTAAAGATAATTGTCAATGTTTTATTAAATGAAATTCCAATGTAAAATTGTGTAATATTGTGTTATATAATGGGTCTACAACATACATTTCTCACAGACAAGTAGAGCTTTTTCTCATGAAATGTGTTGAAAAAAAACTAACATTTGAACATTGTTTTGCGTTACAACATCCGTGTTTACTGGTCATAAATTATTAACTTAAGTTTAATATACACTACACGAGCTGGGTAGCCACCACGCCTCAACCACCATAACAAGTTCGCTAACCCTTTAAGTCGAACGAGGTAGCTAACATATCGGGTTCAATTTGTACCAAAAATATGCTGTTGTGCCTTGTGTCTCTGTATATGTCGTCATGACGTGTCATTTGACAAAGCCTTGTGTCGATGTTAGTTGTCGATGTAACAGTCTTATGTTAGATGTCAATGTATGTCTATGTTAGATCTCAATGTGTCGATGTTAGATGTCAATCTATGTGTCTATATTAGATGTGTTTATGTTAGATGTCTATGTAAATGTTTGTTAGATGTCGATGTGTGTAAGATGTCTATGTAGAGGTTGGTTAGATGTCGATGTCTATGTAAATGTTTATGATGGATGTCGATGTGTCTGTTAGATGTCCGTGTTTGTTAGATGTGATTGTAATGGTTTATGTTATAGACGTCAATGTAAGTGTCAATGTTAGATGCCCATGCATGTTTGTTAGATGTCGATATATGTGTCATTGTTACATTTCAACGTAAATGTTGTTCGTGCAAGTTTCCAGTCCTCCAGCCACGTGACATCATGTGCGTCAAAGTGATAACTCGTACATTTCACGGAGGGAAAAAAAACAGACACCATTGGTAGTTTTGACCGGGAAAAAAAAAATCATTTATTTTTTTCGAACACCTCATGTCTCTTTCAGCGTAAGAATAAACATGACACGACCAAAATAAAATATACCAACACAGGCAAATATTTAAGGAGCACTCAAGAGATACACTTCAGCTCATTTAATCCCACCTATTTTTACTAACGCAAACCCTTCAATTCTAGCGCCCACAGAATAGTGTGCTATAATGCTATAAAAATATGGAGCCTTTACCTGACAGCGTTTGAATATAACTGAATTCCCATTGCTCACGAAAAACTGAGAAACTAAGAACAAACATTTCAAGCACAAGCTTGACTTGACTTCAACAGTTCTATTTTTTCTTTCGTGACAGCTCAGACATCAAAATAATGCTTTCCTTCTATAAAATAAAAACAGCATGACAAAAGGTGCTGAAATAAACTATATACGGAAGTGCGTGAGTGACAGTGTGTGCATGTGTTTTTGCAACGCATGTGTACACCCCGCCATACAAATTACACAATTCGTTGGGTATGTGGTATACACTTAAAAACAATTGCCTTGGAGCAAGTGAACACAACACGTCTCACACTGTATACATGCTGTAGAAGGGCTGGGCGATATGACCTCAAATCAATATCGCGAGAAATCGAGCAATTTTACCTCGATAACGATAAATGCACAATAAATTCCCACGTGGACTAAAATCAAAATAAATGCAGGAATTGCATATTGACTGTTTTTTTTATTGACCAACTGGTACACTTTACTTTCAATGAAAAATAAAAGTACAAAAATCATTTGTATGAACATTCCAAATAGCTTGCAGGGTTCGCGGTTAACTTTAAAAACTGCTTGCCCATAGGGCAAGTGCCACTAAAATTTGCCTTGCCCGAGTGGCCAAATTACTTGCCCGACTTGGGCAAGTGACAATTTTTTTTCTCTAAGAATAAAATGTTTATGGTTGTAAAATGTGCGCCACAAATGTAAATAAACATATAATCTGATAAGCATAAATTAATCTTGTTTTCATCATCAACCATGAAACCCTACTCACAAGAGCAAATGTATCATCCTGTGCAGTTATTGAAAATGTTAATTGTAGTTTTAATAATTAACAAATCTGCATGTTAAATTGGGAAAATGATATTACAGCAATCCAGATGATCAATTTTAAGTCCAGGAGAGCGTATTAATTGAGGAATCACATGAGTAAATTATGAGTGTGGCAAATTTGTGTATTCCTTTAAGACCAGTGCCTGTGGTGCTGCCTCCATAAGTTTCATAGCATAAACAGAACACAGTCACTGACACTATGTCAGGTCACATCATGGAGCTAATGAATTAACAGCCAATAATCAAATATTACTCCCTTCCTTACTCACAACTGAATTGTCTACTTAAAAATATTCGAGCTATTTTAGTCATGTCAGAGGAATCCGAAATGTTCGGATTTGAACGAACTCGTCGCCACTCGTAAACATGCGCAGAAGGTAAGAAAACTTCCGGCTGTCAATTTTCGGCCAAAATATCGTAGGTTTTTGTTGTGTTTTTCAAACTTCAAATGAGGATGCTACGACAGCGAGTTCCAATACTGCGGGATTTATTGACGTCCACTTTAACTCGACATTCACTGAACTAACTGATCCCCGTAGCGCCCGCCCATTACCCCCGATAAGGCCAATGGACCATACCAAAACATAAGGGGTTGTCTGGGTTAAACCATCACCATACAGTGCACACAAACAGATCACACCACCGTTTTCGTCAAAATTAAAGATATTTGGCTGCTTTAAAAAATGCTTGCCCGGTCGGGCAAGTTGCCCATAATTTTACCTTGCCCGTGGCCAAATTTCACTTGCCCCGGGCAATCGGGAAGCGGTTAACCGCGAACCCTGAGCTTGCTTTGCATGACTTGAACAATGTCACAAAGAAAAAGGGTACCTCTTGCGAAATCTTTTTCTGCAAATAGATTGCGCCAAGATGCTCTCATGATGTAAATAATGGCAAATAAAAAAACGCGAAATAAAATGAAAGAAAATGTCAATGCAAGCCAAATAAACAAGTGGGTATTATCGGGGAAAATGTGCCGTCTCGAGTACTCTGCTGCGCAGTCGCCACTTGTCATCTATGGAATGCACAGTTAGGCTCAATCAGGGATCCATGTTGCGACCCGACCACAAGTCGGATGTAGATGCAAAATGCTTGACATGTCTAAGCTCCCGGCCCGATGTAGTCCATATCGGGAAATACGGCTTTCATGAAGCGTTTAAATCCTGTGCGCGCCACGTAACTAGACGAGCTTTATCTTTAGCTAGTGCTAGGCTATCGCGTCCACCTCTGAGACGTTCTCTCGTATGGTGTCGCCTCCGTTCATGGGCTGTTGTCACTTGTCGAACCTTGCTTCTCACTTTGAACTTTCAGCACAGCATGGTTGTGTTGTGGGTGGTGAGAAAGCTTCTGGATTTGAATCGCCAGCAACGAGAGCGACAGACGGGTGGAGTCACATGACTAGAGGCGCTGTAGCGGTCTTAAAGGGGCATGAACATTGCCGCAGACAAAAGGCTTTTCTTTTTTTATTCATCGAATTTACCGACATGGGCAAAATGATTTCGGTCATTGTAATAAATTTCGGTAACGGTAAATTTTCGGTTTATCGCCCAGCCCTATGCTGTAGCATGGCTTTCTTTGCCGTGGGTGTCAAATATTTTACTTTGTTTTCAGAGTGCTTACAGACCTCTTGGTTTTGCCTCAAAATAATTGTCTGCAAAGCAGTCTGTGCCATCCGCATCATTGATGTGCAGGAGTAGCTTGTTGGTAATAAATAGCTGCAAGAAGTCCGCTGTTTGCCGCAGCATCCAGTGGTCCAGCGCTCGCAGTGAAAGTCTTGTCTGGCAGCCCGAACCATCCCCAAACATTTCGAGATGCACGCCCACTAAATTCCAGAAATATAAACATGGACAAACTTGACATTCTTCCAGATTCTGTCTCTTTGCATTGTTTTGAAGTTACTCCTGCAACTTTTCCACTTCTTCGATCCTCCCCATTGTCTGAAAAAGAAGTGTATATTTTGATTTGAAATAATGACCTCAACATACCAATACATTTGTTTATCATCTGAACTGGATTATTTTGAAACAACATTTGGGATGGACATCTGGGATTTGTTGTTGTGTATATTCAGAGTAATCCTTTTCTTGTATATAGCTAAAGCAATAGTCGCTGGCCTTGAAAATGGGTACAAGACTTGACCAAATTAAGATGCCATAAGGTCTAATTTGCCCCTTCTCTACCACAACCGATTTAGAGGCCATTAGTAACAGATTTGAGAAGACCACTTTTAAAGATATGAAGCCAGAGCTCGGCACCGGACCCATTTTTATTATTTATTATAATTTTAATGTATTATTGAGCAAATGACACAATATGTCAGTAGTGATTACCACAGAAGTCATGTCAAAATAGTGCAAATTCTGAGGTCGACTTCAAATCAGACAGGCGGAGACGAGCGCCAGAGAAGAGATGAGAATCAGAAGAGATGTTGAAGAAGCTAATAACAAAAAAAAACAAAAAAACACATCAAATCTCCATGTAGTAGCAACGGGGATGGCTCATGGGGTCAGGAGAAGTGAGCGGGAGATGGGGAGTATGAGGTGCCGTTGGGGACAAAAGTCAGGAATCGCTTCACACTTCTGAAATGCACTCTTACACACCAGTGAAATTGTTGTTGCTCATGCATACTTATGAAACGCTATCATACATACGAGTGAAACGCTCTCATACACACTAGTGAAATAGTTGTTGCTCATACACTCGTCAAATGCGCTCATACACATAGGTGAAACATTCTCATACACACCAGTGAAAGGCGCTCAGGCACAATTGTGAAATTATTGTTATTCATAAATACAACTGAAACATGCTCATGCCCATACACGAGTGAAATGCTTTCATACAAACACCCACACTGTTGAAAATGCTGTCATGAACACAAGATCGCTTACAAATACTAAAATGTAAAAATTAATCATTTATTTAGCAGGGATGCATGGTGGGCGACTTGTTAGCACGATGGTCTCACAATGCAGAGGTCGCGGGATTGATTCCGGCTTTCCTGTTTGGAGTTTGCATGTTTCCCACACGCCTGCGTGGGTTCTCCGGTTTCCTCCCACATTCCAAACACATGCATGGCAGGTTGTTTGGACACCCTAAATTGGTGTGAGTGTGAGCGCGGATGGTTGTTTGTCTTTGTGTGACCTGCGATTGGCTGGCAACCAGTTTAGGGTGTACCCCACCTACTGCCCCAAGATAGCTGGGATAGGCTCCAGCACCCCCCGCAACCCTTGTGAGGAGAAGCCGTACAGATAATGGATGGTGGGATGGCATTCATAATGGACGGCCGCCACGGTGGGCGACTTGTGAGCACGATGGTCTCACAATGCAGAGGTTGTGGGATCGATTCCGGCTCCGGCCTTCCTGTGTAGAGTTTGCATGTTCTCCCAAGCCTGCGTAGTTTTCTCTGAGTTCGCCAGTTTCCTCGCACATTGCAAAAACATGCATCCATTTACTCTGATGCCAATGTTTTCTGTACCTTATGGCAGATTTTTCTCTTTGCCGAAGACTATTAGCACTTGTAGAGCGAGGACCTGTGCCACAGTCGTCAACTGCACCCTAAAATCAGATCATTTTGTATTTTAGACATTACACACTACACAGTTAAAGATGGTCCAAAAAAGAAAAATGGATTAATGTATTTCAACTTACATAATACTCTTTAAAGAGCTGACCAGCTCATTCCCAGAGGTACGTATTGGGGCGTATTGGTCGTCTTTACAGAAGACTCCAGGAGGTAACTCAGGTTTGACCTTCAGCCACAACAGAGTGTTGGGTGTGAGTGCTTCCAAGTCGTTGAGGTCGGAAGATGTCCTTGTGATAGGCCTGCTGTTTATAACTGCTTCAGCCTCACCAAGCAAGGTATATTGACTTTCTTCACCCGAAATTTGTTCTTTTACAGTGACATTCAGGATTTTTCTCACAGACCAAATAAGTCGCTCACAGCTTCCTCCGTGGTGGGAACCTGCTGGGGGATTGCTATGCCACTGAATACCTTTTTGCAGCAAGTGTTTCTCGATTTACTTAGTGTTCCATTCTTTGATTGATTTCTTCATTTCACTGTCAGCTGATCTAAAGTTGGTTCCGTTATCAGAATACATCTCTCTCACTTGTCCTCTTCTGACAAGAAATCTTCGGATTGCGTTGAGACAAGCATCTGTGTCACGTGAAGATGCAATTTCCAGATGTACGGCTCGTACAGCGAGACATGTAAAAATCACGCCGTATCTCTTTACTTGTCCTCTAACCCTACTTACTTAGAATGGACCAAAATAATCAACGCCAATTCTCTTGAAAGGCGGATCGTCAGGTAGCACTCTTCTGATGACTCTAGCAGCTCGAGGTATCCAAAACTGTTGATGCAGATTAGCCATCATGTGGTTCCTTCCAGCGTGAGCTGTAATCTCATGAATGTATCTCAGGACTAGCTTTGTGTTATGTGAATCCTTGGCAAGATGGCTTGCTGTTTTGCTGTTTCAGGCATGGCTGCGTGGCTCAACTGTCCACCAACCCTCATGACACCATCTTGAAGTACTATATTGAACTTGTAAAGTGGGCTACTTTTCTTCACCCTTTTTTGTTTTTCAAATATGGCTAAATCTTTTTTGAAACTTCGCCTTTGACAGTATTTCACAAGTTCTCTTTCTGCTTTATCCAAGTCGTTGCAGGTCAAATACTTTCCTTTGACAGTTCTCTTGAATAAATTCATCTTGCCTTCTTCACCTAATGTGATTAACTCCTTTCTATTTTCCTTTACTCTGTCAGTAAGTCTTTCAGCTTTAGAAACCAGGCTACGGCCTGCTTCAATGCTGTCCAAGACGAATAATGGTTCATCCACTGGCCCAGAGAATCTTTGGGCTACAGTGACTGAATTACATGCACTTGAGTCACTCATTTGACCTCCAGGTCATTAATTGGTAATTTGAAGTGTTTTTTGTGTTTAACTAAATTCCTGGACACTGCCTGATTTTTTTCAGAGCTGTACAACCACTAGAAAGGGTGGTTCCCACAATGTGAGTTTTGCTCAGGTGGCCCAACAATGTCACAAAAACAAGTAGGGGTGTGTGTGTGTGTTTGTATAAGCTACATGTTGGGGACCAACATCGGACAGCACACCCACTGTAGGGGACCAAAATTTTTGTGGGGACCAAAAATCTGGGCCCCACAAAAAAGAGCATTGAATTCAGTGATAAGAAGCTCAGGGGGAGGTCCTGTCAAAGTTTCAGGGCTTCCCAGGAAGGTCACAAAAACAAGACGAGTGTGCTAGAAATGTGTGTGCGGAAAAATTACTCAGGATCGCTGTCTAGTGGTCGGTCCCGGTACTGCACTTACGCACACTTCACACACTCGGCTGGTCTGCGCATGTGCAGGACAGTCTGCTTTATGTCAGGCAGCCACCCTCCCCTCCCCCACAGCCCAACCCGAAAAATTGAGATGTTAGTTAAGTATTTATTCCTATTATTGAGTGAGATTACATATTTTTACTTGGCAGCTGGCACAACAGCTAAGCTTGGAGCACAGTTATTGCAAAATAAAATAAATAAACAGTAACAACAATAACGATTGTTAATATTGTTATACTTTATAGCGTAACCTATTTATACTAATTTTCTGTATGCAATTTCAAGTGCAACTAATATAGTTGTGCATATAGATAGCCACCAAACTCCATACATTAGATAAAAATAAGAGCCACGATGTTAACCAATTAACAGTTCAAGAAAAAAGCAGACATCCAAGAACTTGCTTTGTTACTTTTGCGTGGCCAGAACTACAAACCCCAAAGCAGAGCAAACCCAAAACATCAGAGAAAGTACAATACTTTTGTCAAGGAGTGGTGCTGCTGCTTTGCGATCGCTGCCACCATAGTGAACGCGCTACCACATTCGTGCACACGCACACATGCCACACACCTGTTTTCCACGTCCTGTCAGTCCACTCCGTCGGTCCACATTTATTTCGTTGGTCAGCCATCACGGTTGGGTGCGCACTAGATCGCTGTTAAACCATCTTCTACGCCACAGTCCTCGTGTTCAACAAACATTTCTCCCGAACTCGCCTACCATGCACAACTCTCCACTTTCAAACCGAGCGCCGCTGTTACTTCCGGGTTTTTAGCGCCAAGCACTTGACGCTAGCGTGTGACGTCATGGCGAAATACTAGGTTTTAAAATAAAAATTTTCTTTTTTTTGTACAGTCTAAGTGCATGGGGTTATGATAGATCGAATGAGTATACCTTTATGTACTCACTAACATTTATGTTGATCATAAAATGTTGTTTTGATGAAGAAAACTGTTATTTTTTAGAATCAATTGGCTTAGGGCACTTGGGCAAACTACGGCCCGGGGGCCACTTGTGGCCCGTTAAACGTTTCAATCCAGCCCCCCAAACTTGAAAAAAATTAAATGAATAAGCCTTGTTAATGGTTTATTTTCTAAATACTGTGGTTTTTCAAAGACATATATATTGTTGTAATGCTTTTGTTCACTTTCGTTTAAAATTAAATGTATTTTAGGACTCATTGTGCCCCCCCCCCCCTCCCAATCAAAAAGTTTGCCCATCCCTGGCATAGTGGATGGGCCGAGGAGTTTAAAAGGCACACATCATGCATTTTTCAGTCAGTTTTAGCCAGGGCTTGGTATGGGGAAGACCAGCTGGTTTACATGTAATCATTAAATTTTCCCAAGTTTTATTTAAGTTAATTGGACAAAACAAAAAAACGCAATATTCTTCTGCCAGAGAGTATGTAATATTCTTCTGCCATTTTATTGTAGAGGGCCATTTTGAGCCCCTAACAATATTATTCAACCAAGAGATCATGAGTTGTCGCCCACTTACTTTCTGAAGTCAGCTGGGATGTCACGGCTGTGACCCTCGTGAGGATAAAGTGGTTCAGATGGAAAAGTAGGACTAAGGGCTTTTTCTCAGGTTTCCATGCGCAAATCCATGTATATTAGGTTAATTGGAGACTCTAAATTCTCTACTCATCAAATGACATTCGTGACCCTGATGGATAGATAAAATAGATTATTAATCTGCCATGGGAAGTCCAAGGTGTCTGGTAGAAAGAAATGCATTCATACACTCATTACACAGTCAACCAAGCAAAGACACAAAGCCTAGGGCAGGGGCGGGCAAACTTTTTGATTGGAGGACCACAATGGGTTCTAAAATATGACAGAGGGGCCGGACCAGGAGCAGATGGATGGAGTGTTTTGGAAACCTCACCTCATCTGAGAAAAAAAATACATTTAATTTTATATGAAAGTGAATAAAAGCATTCCAACAATAATATTTGTCTTTGAAAACCACAGTGTTTAGAAAATAAAACATTAACAAGGTTTATTCATTAAATTTTTTTCAAGTTCGGCGGCCCGGATTAAAACTTTTAACGGGCCGCATGTGGCCCCCGGGCCGTAGTTTGCCCTCGCCTGGCCTAGGGCATAAACACATACATGTAATATCCAATCCGCTTATTCTCACAAGGATAGCGTGCTGGAGCCTACCCAGCTGTCAACGGGCAGTAGGCGGGGCACACCCTGAAGTGGTTGCCAGCCAATCGCAGGGCACGCAAAGACGAACAACCATCTGCGCTCAAACTCACTCACAAATGCAACCTCCACACAGGAAAGCTGGGTCCCGGGATCGAACCCTGCACCTTGGGACTGCGAGCCGGATGTCCTAACCAGTCTTAACTCATTAAATACCAGCCATTTTCACTGGAGCAACCCACTCAATCCCAGAGTTTTCCTGGGTTTTGACTAATATTGCAAGGCCCACAGAATATTGTATTCTAATGCTATATAGACATGGAGCACACCCGAAGAAAGATGAGACTCTCTTCTTTCAACAGAAAAAAAATGTTTGTTCCTATCTTTTTCCATTCTTGAACAATCGGCATTTGAAAATAGCTAAATTTCATGAAAACTCCAATCCCTGGGGAAAAAACTGAGAAAATGAGCTTTTTGTAAACTGATGCATTTTGACCATAATTTGAACTTTGACACTATTATTTATGGCTTTTATGACACCTCTAACATCTAAATAATGCATGCCTTCTATAAAATAACAAAAAAAAGCACAAAAAATATGTTTTTGATAAAATAAATTTATTTGCACATAACACTAAACGACTGAACTGTTGAACTATGTACAAAAATGAAATACATCAGTGTCATACATACTTTTTTTTTGTGTGATATAAAATAAAACAGTTGCCTTGATGCAAGGGCACACAACATAGTTCACACCACATTCTTGTTTCACTCCGTTTGCCTTTGCGCAAACAGACCCGACACTTTCGTTGTGGTCTGGCTTTGCTGGTCCGTGGAAAATAGGCGAGCTTGTGTTTGTCCACTGGGGTTTGTGTGAAAATAATTGTCTGGGAAGTGATTGCTGGCATCCGCGATGTGCTGCAGAAGCTCATCCGTGAGAAACAGCTGCAGGAAATCAGCTGGCTCCTCAGACTCCAAATGGGCAGCGGCATTCAGTGGTCCAGGGGTTGCTGTAAAGTCGATTTTCCTCGGTTGCCATCCAGTGTGACGCCATCCGGAACCACTGCTTCCTGATGCACAACCTGTAAATTACAGAAATATAAACAATTGGAAATATATATTTATTGCTGCATTTTATTGCTGGCGTGTGAAGTTTCATATTATAATTTACCTTTCTTTACACCAACAAGACGAGGAGGAACTTTCTTGCCGCGGGATGCACAATCTGTGAATTTTAGAAAGTATGCATGATTACCACACCATTCAGTATTGTTGTTTCCTCGTCGGGGAGGAGATACGCTCGCGTCTAACTGCACATTTATGCGACATTTTCTGCCCGCAAGATGCATGATATGTACAATAAAAGCATGAGGGGTAAAACCACATGTTCAATGGTAACTTGCGAGCGCTTACCTCCTCGTTCGGGGGGATCTGGTGAGGACTCTCAGCTGCTTTGGCTATTGTCCGAAGGCAGGCGATGCAGGCCGCAAGGCACGCGCACCCTCTTTAGACGCCTGTTTGTTGTGACGATGACGAAGCGTCATCCTCTCAACCAAAGCGTCTCCATCGCCTTGATGCTTTTAGGAAGCTTTTTTTTACAAAAACGCATTCCTCGATCGTCATTTGCTTGGAGGATTTCATTGCTAACGCTACTAATGCGACTGCTGCTAGTGCTGCCGATGCTGCTGCTACCCACGCTGCTCTCCACACTTATAAGTCTACCCCAGGATCCCGCCCCCCATTTGTACCTCTGGCGCAGATTCAAGGCGGATCTTTTGCACCTCTGCCCCCTGCTGGGTGATTTTTACATGATTCACAATGCGGACAAGGCTGATTCTCAGTCAGAGGTTGCATCAGACCCTTATGTACACTATGACGTAAAAAAGACAGGAAACGTACTTATACGTCTTTGGTAGAGGGCGCCATTGCATTAAAAGACGTCTTTGTACGTCTAAGGGAGTAAATGAGTTGAACAAAGTACAGGGTCCTTCACCTGACTACAGATGATCTTCTGGGGACTTTATTTGGTTTTAATCACTTTTGGGGTCTGTATCTATGCACACTCCCTGGTTTTGCTACCTTCCCGGGTACCACATACACACTGCTTAGTTTCTCTGCCTTCGTGGGTACCACATACATATTGCTTGGTTTCTCTGCCTTCCTGGGTACGACATACACACTGCCTGGTTTTGCTACCTTCCTGGGTACCAGTCACACAAACGTCAGACGACTCAGCACATACCGACTGTCTCAGCACTACACACTTTCACTCCAAGGCAGTGCTGTGAACCAACTTACTGACAAGAGGTAGTATTTAGAATTTTAAAAAGTGCTTGAAAGGTTTTGTTCATGTAAAACCAACAGATTATGACATTATTATTATTATTTAAATCAGTATTAAACAGCATCAGCATAGGTTAAAGATATTATACAGACTATATACGATAAAAAAATACTAAACCACCCTTGCTTTTCCGTCATTTCTTGTATAAGTTAACACACAGATGTATAACATTTGTTTATACAAATATAACGATTAAAAAGTAGCTGATTAGAGTTTTAATTTTGTATTCATTAATCTGTAATAAAAATGGACATATTTTGGTTAATAAAATTAACAAGAAATAAAAGTAAAGGGTGTTCTAATACTTTTTTCAAGATTGTCCTAACATACATTTAATGTTTACAGTATATGTCTTCGGAAGAAGCGCAGCATTAGATTTTTTTTTTTGTTCTCTCTCTTTGACTTCTGAATTTGAATTTCTGTCACAGATGTGCTTGAATTCTATTTTGGATGATTTGTGTTAAACTGCACAAATATTTGAAGAGCCATAGAATTCAAGAATCACACCAGTGCTGCTACTCCTCCGAACGGGTGAACGCCCTTGATTAACAACCTGCGTTGAGGTGGCTTTTGAGATTCGTGGTGTGGGAGAAAAATCTCTGAAGGCATTCTTAGACTTCAAGAGAGGGTCCACAATTTTCAAAGATTCACTTCCGTCTGAATCAGAGGCCTCACTTGTATCCGGAATATATTCATCTCCACTGTCATCTGAGTTGGAGTAATAATGCTTATCCATTCCAAAGTCAGCCTGTTTTTTTAATCTAAAAAACAACAACAACGAAATATAAAGGATAGAAGGCAGGAGACCAATAAAATATATGCAATTTGCTTGTAAGATTCCCTGAAATCTATATGGGTTGTTTACCTGTATACTTTTGGTCCTCCTGAGCCTTGGGATAGTAATATGGTCTGGGTCTGAGGCGCAAAGTTCAGGGGCAGGATTTGACAATGATTCGTCAGAATCTGTGTCGTTATTCCAAGGAAGATTCAGCCCATATTTTTTGTCCAAGGGAGGAGACTGGGTTGCATCAGAGTCCAAGAGAAAATTGAGAACCCATTAAATACTTAATCCCCAGAGGAATCTGCACAGAAAAAGGTCTTAATTCTATTTGAAAAAAAAAAAAAAACTAAAATATTGATGAATGATATGACAAAATAATGTAATAACAAAATTAATTGACCGTAACAAAAAGCTCCCGGGAGGAAAACTACATTAAATGTTTTTTTAACAGGGCAGTGAAAATATTGGAAAATAAAAACGATAATAAATAAAATAATATAAAAAAAGAATTCAATGTGTATCGATGGACCCATATGAAATACTTATATCGCTATGTACTTATCAGCCATATCGCCCAGCCCAATATGTAACTGCAACTTCAAAACCTCGGGCCATAACAGGATTGTAACATGGGATGCATATCTTCATTCCTAAATTTGTAGATCCCGAGGAGGCTGCTCAATGGTCCTGGTAATCTAAACCTCAACCAATTCGGTCACAGCCAATGTTCTCCATCCTTGTTAAGAAGTTTTGAAATGATTTAATAGATATACTATTGCAAACTATACCAGAATTTTAGACATTTTAAACTTTTGATCACAATTTTACCTATTTTCTAAAAATCTGAAGAATCCACATGCCAAATCACCTGCTGTAGACACATAGGTTCTGTTCTGACAGATAATTCAGTTACAGGTTGTGTACTTAAAGCCAATAAGAGGGCAATGCAGCAGTCGACAACCTGACGAAAGCTTAAGTCTCCCAATGAGAGAACTGTAGTGGCTGGTAGGTTCTTAGATTGTAACATAGTAAAGACATATACTAGGCATAACTGTATATCATATGATGATGAGGGAAAATATTATTAGCTACGATTTATGTCCAGATATATTAGAAAACTTGTCCAACCAGCACAGGTCTATCTAACTGTAATTTTAACATCTCAAGACACGACAGGATGACCACATGATACGCATACCTCCTTTTCAGAGTCTGTCAAAACTTGAGAAGGCTGCTTCGATGTTCTGGTGGCATCAACCTCAGCCGATTCAGTCATTGTCGGTTGTCCTCCATCCTAATGAACAAGTTGAATATTAATTTAATGAATTAAAAAAAGAAAATGGATCAGAATTTTACACATTTTAGGCTTTGGCCACCCAAAACAAAAACTAACAAGTTCACGAATGAAACAAAACCAATTACTTTAGCGCATGACAATTAATCTTCAGTAGAGATATGTTGTGACTGATATTTCAGTCACAGGTTGTCTTTTGAACGCCACCAGGGGCGCAATGGAGCACAGGACAGCCAAAAGTCTTCTTGTCGGACACCTGTAGTGGCTGGTAGGTTCTAAGATTATAACATAGTAAAGGCACATACAACTCCTAACTGTATTTCATATGATAATGAAGGAAAAGATGATTAGCTATGATTTATGTCAACAATAAAAATGGCTCTACGGGGTCCCCACAAACACAAACCTGACAGTTGGGTGTCAGATGGCCAACATACCTGACACGCAATTCAACTCAACTGGACCCCACAACACAAGAAAAAGCTGAGTGAGCCTCAAACCAGACATACACATTCACTGACAAATATCCTGTGACACCAGATATATTAGAAGTCTTGTCTAATCAGCACACGTCTATCTAACTGCAATTTTAACATCTCGAGACACGACAGGATGAGTACACGATACGCATACCTCCATTTCTGAGTCTGTAAAGCCTGGAGGAGGCTGCTTCGATGTTTTAGTAGCATCATAAATTTATTGAATTAATTATATTTGAGGTTGGATTAGATTTTTACACATTTTAAGCCTTAGCCACCCAAAACAAAACATAAGCTCATGAATGAAATAAAACTAATTAATTTCGCCCATGCCAATTAATCTTCTGTAGACGCGTGTTGTGACCAGTGTTGTTTTTGGCAGGCATTTTAGATTTTGTCCAAGTCATTTGGACAAAGTGCTGATTTGTTTACATCACATTTAGTCATCCCAATTCGTTATAGTTTTAGTCCAGTTTTAGTCAACGAAAACTAAAAAAAGGGTTTTAGTCCAGTTTTAATCGACGGAAACGCAAAAAAAGTTTTACCCTAGTTTTCGTCAATTTATTCACAAAGGTTTTAGTCCAAGCGGCACGGTGGCCCAACTGGTTAGCAGGATGGCCTCACAATATTGAGGTCGTAGGTACGATTCTGGCTCCGGCCTTCCTGCATGGGTTTCCTCTGGGTAATTCGGTTTCCTCCCATATTCTTAAAACATGCATGGCAAGTTGCTTGGACACTCTAATTGCCCCTAGGCATGAGTGTGAGCGTGGATGGTTGTTCGTCTATGTATGCCCTGCGATTGGCTGGACACCAATTCAAGGGTGTACCTCGCCTACTGCCGAAGACAGCTGGGATCGGCTCCAACACCCCCCGCGACCCTAGTGAGGAGAAGCGGTACAGATAACGGATGGATGGATGGATGGGTTTAAGTCCATTTGAGTTAAAACAAGGCATTCAAGGTTTCCACCCAATAACAAAGACTTTTGGATGGACTACAAAGGATTCTTCATTACAAACAGAAAAAAGTGGCAACAGTGGAATCAATGCTCACTGCTCCAAAATAAGCAGAGAAGCAAAACATTTTGTTGGGCAACTGTTGTGGCTTTATTTCACTAAAAGCAACATAAAATAATTTATGAACCACATGCTAACAATTTTGTCTCGTCAACGAAAAAAATTCATGTACATCACGTCATGTTTTCGTCATAAAAGAACCTCGTTTAGCTTGTCATCGTCATTAAAAAAGGGGCGTTAACGAAGTATTTTCGTCATAGTCATCAGTGACGAAAACAACACTGGTTGTGACTGATATTTCAGTCCCAGGTTGTCTCCTGAACACCACCAATTGGGCAAGGGGGCGCAGGAAAGCCTGGGGTCTTCTATTTTTACAGTATAGAAAGGCTAAATATCAAATTGAAACAGTGTTTTATATCATGAATATACAGGGTTGGTGCTGGTTCTGGTAGGGAAACCACAACATAAAGATGTCCTTAATTAGTCCCACAATGGGGATATTTGCTATATGGCATATGATGGCCTAACAGGGCCACCGCCCAGAAAAGAGTAACGCAGAACTTTGTAATACTGTCACTCCCTGACCAGTTCGTTGTTCCTGAAGAGCCAAACTTTGACTCAGACCCACAAATTTGAATTACAGATAGTGGACAATGGAGAACTCCCCCAGTCAGTCAGCATGTTCAACTTCCATAGAAACCTCAACATACATTTATTAGATTGCCAAACTAATTGGAAACTACATCACCAGAACACCACAAGTGGGCTCTGTTATTGTACTTAAAGATGCATCTTACAAACCTGTGTTCTCCAAGGCCAGCTGGTCCATAGTCTTAAGTTATTTCTTCGCCAACATCAATGTCTCGGAGCGCAAACAGACAGAGGTGTGGTCTGTCCTCTGTTGTCTTCTTCTTCATTTTACAGTTGGGGTGCATGTGGTCATCATTAACCAGTCTTCCCAGACTGCCATCTTCTTGAGCGGCATCAACACTTAAAATAGATTTAAAAAAAAAAAAAACAATTATTCAATCAATGTCAGAAATTAATCTTTGAGACAATCTTGTGTACACAAAACATAAAAATAGGAAATCCACAATTTTTAAATCTTCTAAATCAAATCATACAAGAAATTTCTATTGGAATCAGACCCTATTAACAGCTTGTCTTTGAGACTTCATGGTCTATATTTTCATTTGTACAGATTCAACGCATGAATAAAAGTAATTACCGTATTTTCGCAGTCATAAGCAAACAAAGCGCCCTGTCAGTCGATGCGTCCATTAAATGGACAAAGTACCACTCACGTCCATCAGCCCTTGTCATCAACGAGCTGTTGGAAGTGCATGTTAGCACACCCTGCTGGGCAAAGAGTGAGTTGTCCATGCTTACAATCGACCGTGACAAATACACCATCTGACTATAATGTTTGGGTGATGGTGTTGGAAAAAGCTGGACAAAGGGCAGCTGTCCACAATGTTTTAGTCTGTCTTATCATTTATGTTATTGCAAGCAAGAAACTTCCCAGGTTTAGACAACAGACAAAAAGTCCAAAGCATAACAGCACATCTCTTTAAACAGCCATGCAAATCTCTCTAAACAGCTATGGGATTGTGGGTCTCTGCTCCCAGAATGCATTGCTTGAATTAGCTAAGGCTGAGTGGCTTTTGTATTATTTTCATTTTTTTTGGGTATATTGATGGCATGAGAGATACATGTTTGTGTTAATCTTATTTCTATGTTTCATTGTTTGCTTGTATGATGAGTTTTTTATTTTTTTTTGAAACCGTGACTCTAAGGAGTGTGGTGAGCAGCCAAGTCCCTCCCCTGACGTTGCTTTGTAGGCTATTGCCAATGCACCTAATATTGGCCTGAGCCATTGTCAGCTATTGTCAATAGAGACTTGGCGTCTGCTGCAACAATGGGGTGATTGCTCATGTTATTGGGGCATAGTAGGCTGCTATCGGCTGTGTCAGTGTGGGCAGCTCTGCCAAGTTCATGCTATGCTAACAGCAGCTGTGCTATCGTCTTGTCAGGCGGTGTGTCCAGTATATGTTACAAAGACAGAAATAGCGGCCTCAACAGGTGTTGCGCCCTTTGACACGGCGCGTCTTTTGGGTGCGAAAATACGGTATACATTTTTGCTTAGAGAATGATTTTTCCCCAAACACTTATGGGATGAGTATGTGTTTATTTTTTTAAATAAAAACAAAAATAAGATAACATCTCAATCTTTGCCTCACCTCCAAGTTTTTTCTTGCCGGCGGAAGTCAAACAAAAAGACAGTGCCTCTTCCATCCATCTTCCTGCGTTGAGATTTATCAGAATCTATCAATTTTCCTCTGTACTCCATAATAAAGAATAAAGTCGTCTTTCCTGAAAGGGGCCTTGGTAAATACTCCTCGACCTAGTTAACAGGGAAATCAAGATAGCTTCGTCATATTTTTAAGCACACAAATAAGGAGTCATCATATTCATTTGGGCCACTATACTAATGTAGGGTGGTTTGAAACATTGCTTCTTGTGAGGGATAGAGCAGAGCCCTTCTTTATGATTTTAAAGGAACAGACCAGCCAAAATTCATTTTCCAGCATTGCATTAGCCAGTATGTATTAGGACTGAAAGTACAAATGTCAATGGCACCTGGTTACGTAAAAAAAAAACTTTAAGATTATTTAGTTTCATAACAATGACATACACTGTATACACAGTCATATTGGATCGCGTCACGTGATCTCTGTGACGTATAACGTGCTTTACACTAGACTATCAATATCGGACTTGTTCACCGGTCTATTGTGGTATAAAAATGCCGGAGGGCGTCATCAAGTACAGCCTTAATTTAGATAGAACTCCTACCATCAGGTTTCACGCTCACTGAAATAACTTGAAACTGACAAAAGAAAAGGTCAAGACACTCTTAATGTAAAATAACCACTTAAAAAACGATGTCAGCTTGGTTATCAGAAAACAATAATATATCTTAGCAAAAGCGTTAACATCATACCTTTAAATGAGTTTATATACTTCGCTTCTAACTCTGCAGTCTTGTCCAGACCCTTGACTGCATGTTCAATAGTATCCTGCTTTGGGGACTTCCTGCATCTCAGGGAAGGCATTGTTTATTCTATAAAGAAAAAAGACAGTTTTGTGTTGAGAATTATTAATACTATAGGCTAAATGGAGTTTTAACAATATCAGTGTAAGAAAAATAAATTATAAATTAAAAAAATATCAATCCCTCCATCCCAATTAATGATTTCAACCATAATAGTTTATATTGAAGTTTAAACAACAGACAGACAGATTTATGCAGTGTGACTACAAAAATCTTACCAAAATTGCATTCACAGTAACCTTTGCTTTAAGAATCATGTAATTAACCAGTGAACATCGTGTCTTACACAAAAATTAATGACAGAAATTATCATGGTACTTGCATTCTGTTGTTCTATAACAAAAGTGCAAGCTGTTAGCTCCGCAAAGCTAACGCAACAAGCTAGCGTCCCTCGTGCTCACATTCAATGCAAACCTGACCACCGGATGAAAATACGCGTCGGTTTAGTTCTTTAAATGAGTAAAAGCACCATGACGTTTTATAATTATTCAATGCTTAACTGGAGCTCGTCAATTATGTCGATGTAGGAGCACATGTTTGCTAGGCCAGTGTTGTAGGCCCACATCCATGGTGCTACTTTGTATAGTGTTTTCCACACAACTATCTCTAACCATGAACAAATGCACTCGAGGCATGTTTTGAATAAAAACAAACGAAAAACACTTACCTCTCCGTTTCAACAGCAGTTCGAACTTCGAAGTGGTGATATTCTCCAGCGTTAAGCACCTGCTCGAACTGCGAATAGGTCAAATTCAACAGCGTCTTTTTTCTGTCTTAATAAGGACGCGATGAGAGGAGGAGCGCTTGCCTTTTCGTCAGCACGCCCCGCGCGGGTGGTGCTGCTTTATCACTCTCTATCTGTGCCCGCCCGCCGGCATGTCGATAGAAAAATAATATTCCTTCAAACATTACTTTCATCTTCTTAACGTTTTGTAGTGAATTTAACAGGTTCACCACTTTTTTCAAATACACCAATGGAAAACAGGTCTTAATTGAGGAAACATACAAAGAGCGTCTCACAAACACCTTATGATGAGCAATGTAATTTGATCACGTTTTTTGTCACTGCCTGGACGTCGGTTCACTGGCCTGGTGGCAGTGGCTTGTAGACACTGTCACTGAGTGGGAACGGATCTCAAGGTGGGTCAAACTAACCCAAGCAGTGGATCGGTCCGTTTTTTAAATTTATTAATTTTTTTATTTTATGTATTTATTTATTATTTAATACAAGGGCTTCGGCTCACTACCAGTGGGCGGGACCAAAGAATTTGGGTTTCCTTTGAGCTAGGAGGCAGTCAAAGGCAGTCCAATCCCCGGCAACATAAAGCGCCTAGCTCTGGGGACATGGAATGTCATTTCTCTGGTAGGGAATGAACCCGAGCTGGTGTGTGACTAGACCAGTGGTTCTCAATTATTTCCTGTCATGCCCCCCCTACCAAGAAGAAAACAATTCGCACCCCCCCCCACCACAATTTTTTTTTACATTTCGTACTAATGTACATGTTCTTTGCATATTAATGTTAGATTGTCAATAAAATATCTTACCTTAACAAAGCTAAATTGATAAAAAAAAATATCATTTTGAGAACGACTATTGTGAGGATCTCGAAACTCAGTACTCTGTGGTGCTAATATTGATGAGATGATAAATATGTTGAAGCCACAGAACAAAAAGATTAGATATTGTTTGGAAATTAATGACGTACATAACAAAGGAATATCAGCCTTGATTGGAGTACATTACTGCATTTAAATTTTTAATAAAAATGAAACAATTATTGATGTTATGACCACTATGAAGAATTTAAAAAAACAATATATAGGGATAATTATAGTTTTCATTTTGTTATGTTTAGTCTGTTCATGTTGCATTATTTTTATGACAAAGATGATGGTTAATCGTAGGTTTGTTGCCCAAATGTACCGTTACAACCTGATTAATGTTGAGAATGACGAACTCAAACTGGACACTAAAACGTAAAAACACATGGACTTCTTGCCCCTGTCCACACACGTGCACACACACACACACCATACACGAAGATCCGGGAGGTAAGGACGGCTGTCCTCTCCTACAACGAGGCAAGGGCCTCCACCAAGTCACCCCAGGGACAAGTTTTATTCCCTGATGGTCATCAAATTATGAGGATCTCATTCTACGCCGGAAGGGAGGAGGGGAATTTTTCCCTAATGTGAGGTTTTCGCTCCTCCACTGATGATCACACTGTTGTATGATTTCATTATGATGATCTGTCTTAAAGCCGTAAGGACATGATTTTTAAATCCACAACAGGGGGGAAATGTAAGATGGGCTGAGGATAGGTAATCAGTTTGTGTATTCATAATCATGTTTTTATACACTCATTAATGTTTAACACACACAGAGACACTTACTTGTTATTTTAACACACACACACACAGACACCGTATCCTGAAGATGTGTTTAGTTAAACTGACCTTGGGTTATGATTTTCTGCCTGCTGGAGTCCCTGGTGATTAGTTATTGATGCTTTAGTTAAACTGACCTTTATACCGTGAGTTATTGATGTTTTCTGTCTCTTGGTGATTAGTTGTTGATGCTTTTCTGTCTTCTGGTGATTAGTTATTGATGAGTTAGTTTCAATAAAAAGGCAGAACGGAGGGTGAGAGTCAGAGGGTGTGCGGGATTGAACTGGCAAGACGGCTGTTTCGCCTCCTGGCTCCCTCTCCCATTCTGAATGGCACAAAACGAAAACTTTAGTAAGTTATTTCAGTCTAAAAAAAGGCGTCAGGGCATTTTTAAACCGGACAGTAAGTCGTCACTGTCTTGGTTCCTTTTTGTGCCTTGACCCATCCCGGAATTATTGAAAGGATGCAGTCCTATTTACAGGCCCCAGTGACACCCCAGGTTTCTGTTGTTTGTACGAGGGCGCTTAATAGGTACTGCTATTCACAATCGTCTTAGGCTGTTTCTTTGCAGAAGTTTATGGACAATGTGTAGTGCTGTAGGATGCAGTCTAGAGCATTCTTGACATTGAAGCTTTTGTTTCCAGCAACTGCTAATGCGACCGTGCATCAAACATGCAAAACACAGACCCTTGCTCCTCAAGAAGTCAATCTTATCCTTGTGATGCTTTCTCCTAAATTCCTTACAAATTGTGAGACTGTTGCTCTCCATTACAATTAGCACATGGTTTGGCAATAGCATCCACTGAAACAGGTTCTGCCTTTGGCGTGGTGGTTTTGTTGTTTTCCATCTTGGCGGGCACAATGACTGTTGTGAAGACTTTCTTTGATTTTGGTGTTTCTGTGTGTTGTGATTTTGTTTTCTGTTTTATAGAATCTTTCGTGCTTGTCAACAAAGTCAACAAAATCCTTAAACTTCACTCTTCTATTTGTTCTTTCTTGGAGATTGCAGGCAAATTTTCTCCAAGATTCTATAAGTCTGTATGGAAGTTTGTTTGCCAATGCCTTTATATTAGCCATGTTGTCCAAGTCCTCCATGTAATTAACATCTGCCATTATGTTCAAACAGCCCATAAGGAATAATGTGAAAGACTGAAGTGCAACACCATCTTCAGACTTGATTGTTGGCCAATCCATGGCTTCCTTTAAATATGCTTCTGCTATCATGAAGTCATCACCATAAAACTCCTTCAAGATTTGTTTTGCTTTGGTATATCCTGTCAGAGGTTCCATATGGATGCAGCTCTTCACCAACTCATGTGGTTGTTCACTAGTATACTGCAACTAAAATTGAAGATGATCACGGTTATCACTTGTACGGCCTTCAATCCCATGTTCAATGGCACCTATACAGGTTTTATAATGCAGAGGGTCGCCTTTAAACGTAGGAATGGAAAGTTCGGGAAGTAGCGATGCTTTTTGACTCTTTGCTAAGTATTCTGCGACACTGGCTTGCTGTGAGATTGCTTGGCAAAGGCCATCAAGCACATGTCCCTGTTGTTCTCTACTTTCTGTCTGATGTGGAAATCTAGCCATTGGAATAGTCGAAGTGGGAGCATTTCAGGTCAACACTGCTTGTTGCTCTGATAGGCTGTGATGGTAATTGAATGTTTTTCCTTGTTTAAATTGTAACACACTCATCAGGAATGTGGATACCATCCTCCTGGGTATTTTCATATCTTCTCAAGACATCCAATTTAGCATCAGACTCAGGGAGTGCCGTTTGCATTGCATGCATTTCCTTCTTTGCCTTAATTGCAGCTTCTTCTTGCTCAAGTGCCAACCTTTGTTGTAAATCAGCAGCCTTTGCCTTTAAACATGCTCGTTCCATTTGAGCCTTTAATTTAATTGAAGACGTTGACAGAAGTGAGCTTCTGTCTGTTAGATTCTTTACTTCTACTTCTATGGGTGTAGTTAGTTGATGCAGATCTACTATCATCAGGTGATATTTGTTTATTGCATCCTTCCTCTGCACGTTTCAAAACGTCCTTCTTCCATTGCTCACATTTCCATTAATTACATTTTTTGGATCAAACCAGTTATTTTGGTCATCGACAAAATCCTCTTCAGTCTTTAAATTTTGCACACCGGAATTGAGGTCCACAAATTCTTGCTCCATGCCGCTAAAGCAAACACAAAGCTCAGTTTTTTACAGCGTCAACATTTGCATCATCCTCCATCAATTGTTCAATTTGACGTTGCATGGAGGTCAATTGAGCAAATTTGCACCTGCGTGCCTGCATCCGTTTAGGCTTGTGATCTTCTACAGCTTTTCTCCGTCATTTTTAATGTCCGCTTTCCACTGTCTTGTTCCTCCATGTCAATCCACAATCAAGCAAACAAAAACGTCAAACTGACTGTAGCGTCTCAATTTGTAGGTCAGCTGAATGACGATCAAAGTTTTAAGCAGTTTACTCACGCACCTGTTACGTGCACGTCCTTGTTAACTCGCGATGCTTGTCAAGTATGGACGCATGCTAACAGCTAGCAGCTCATTGTCCCGACTGGAAAGTTGCTCCTTAGCTGTGATGTGCCTAGGGTTACACTATCTATCATTAACAAACACAGCCAGCCCTCCTCTTTCCTCTTACCGCTTTCCAGTGTCCTGTCCGCAAGTAGTATTTGGAAGCCGTCAAATTCCACGACGGTGTCCGGCGTTAGGTCTGTTAGCCATGAATCCGTGAACATCAGCAAGCTAGCTCATTGGAAGTTCCTCTCGTGCCGCGTCCATTTTCTTGGGAAGGTATCTAACATTTCCCATAAAAACGGACAGGAGGACGGGGTGGTCACGCCTCCTCTTTGCCTGGCGTTTCGCCCCCGCTCGACATCCCCCGTCTCTTCCTCCTCAACTCGTGGGGGATATCGGGTCTCGCTCCGGGAGTCGGCACGGGGTTAGCACGAAGTGCTAACAGCTGATCTCTTGTGTAAACGATTGATCCGTAGCTCCCAGTGACATCTCCGGACACGATCACGCAAAAAACAGCCCCCAGCAGCAATAAAACCACCGCAATTTGGATGTCCATTGCTGCGATGAGGTAAAATAAATAAAACTGGGTAAAGGAAAAAACACGCGAAAAAGGCTCAAATAGTGAGCCGTGCTGCTTTAGCAGGTAGCCACTCGCGTGGTGACGGAACCGTAAAAACAAATGTGGTCCCATCAAAATCTGATGGGATATTTAAAAATAAAAGCGTGAAAATTTGCTTATTTGTCTGTCGTCACCAATGATTAAAAAAATTAAAATCATTACAAAATCCTCAAGCTATCGTGATACCAGACAAGTTCTGCGGGACACCAGACCACCCCAGTTGTCCACAAAAAGTGGTCACTTCAAAATTTGATGTGGCATTTAAAAATAAAAAAATCACCTGAAATATGCACTGTGATCAACACTGATTTAAAAGAAAAATCTTTAAAAAATATCCTCAAACTATCGTGATACCAAACCAGGATTGGGGATACTAGACCACACCAGCTGTCCACCAAAAGTGGTCACATCAAAATGTGATGTGGCACTTCAAAATAAAAGTAGCCTGAAATTCGCTTATTTCACGGTCATCACCACTGAGTTAAAAAAAAAATAGCTCGAGCTATCGTGATACCAGACCAGTTTTGTGGGACACGAGACTACCCCAGCTGTCCATAAAAAGTGGTCCCATCGAAATCTAATTTGTAATTTCAAACTAAAAGTTGCCTGAAATCTGCACATTTCACTGTCATCATGCCTGACTTTAAAATTTCATTAAAAAATATCCTCTAGCTATGGTAATACCAAACCAGGTTTGGAGGACACAAGACAACACAGCTTTCCACCAAAAGTAGTCCCATCAAAATGTAAGGAGGCATTTTAAAATAAAAGAGCTGGAGCTGTCGTAATACCAGACTAGTTTTGTTGGACACTAGACGACCCCAGCTGTTCATCAAAAATGGTCCCATCAAAATCTGATGTGTAATTTCACAATAAAAAAAAAACCCACCTGAAATATGCACATTTCATTGTCATCAACACTGATTTTAAAATAATCATTTCAAAATACCCTCGAGCTATCGTGATATCAGACCCATTTTGGGGGACACTAGACAACCCCAGTTGTCCATCAAATGCGGTCCCACCAAAATGTGATACGGCATTTCAAAATAAAAGTAGCCTTAAATCAGCATACATCACTGTTATCAGGCCTGACTAAAATATCATGACAAAATATCCTCCAGCTATCATGATACCAGACAAGACATATTTCACTGTCATCACCATTGATTTAAAAAAATTAATTAAAAACTAGAGCTGCGAGCAGCTATAAAGGGCCCTCGCCACCCGGACAACGTTGGGGTACTGGCACGTTGGAAATGTGAAATATTTCCGAGAAATAACGTGAGGAATCTTCAAGAGGAATTTGCTTGTAGTTAAAGTTAGAGCAGCTTTTGTTTTCAAAGCCTCGTCAATGTTTGAAGTAAATTTGTTGGCAGGCACTACAGGTGCATCAAATCAAAGACTAATAGACTGAAAAACATTTTCTTTCCGAGAGCCATCACCATTCTGAACTCTCACACACATGCACACACACACGACCACCCTTACCTTGCTGAACAGCGACGTATTGTGTTGTATTTCTCCAATTTCATACTATTTTCCATCACAATATTTATTCTCTTATTTATCTAATTTATATATTTGATTAAATTATTGTTGTATTGCACTGGAGAGGGGAGCTCCCTAATCTTGTTGCACACTGTACAATGACAATAAAAGGATTTCGGATTCTGATAAATTTAGAATGGCCGACTTCCTGTTCAATTTAGCATACGGCTCCATGAGACTTTTTATTAGGTCTTGGCTTTGTACACACTTCATCAAATTTTCAGTTTGGTGAAACAGAGATATGGGGCTGTTTTTTTTTGTTGTTTTTTTTTTTCTAGGGGGCGATAGCGAGCCATTTTTAAACAACTGTACGACAAAATAATAAAATATTGTGAATATTGAATCAACTCCCGGTTGAGTGGACGCTGGCACGTTTGGCTGCCACTGCTCACCGGTAACTCTCAGGAATTTTTTGGATCCGCTTGTTGTACCTGCTTTAGCAGTTTACAATCCCTCCAGTTACAGTGATTTTATTTATTATTATCTGTATGTTGAGCGATCCCGATTCTCATGAATGCCACCCACCGATTGCATAGTCGCTGACGCGTCTACTGTGGCTAAAGTTTAGCTTACCTATCAAAGTTAGCACCTGTCTGCCATGTGGACCCGCAGGCCAGTCTGCTTCTCGCACTTCTGCCTGTTCCTGTCATGTCATCAACCTGTGTCAGGACAACTTCAATCCACTGCCGCTGAACTCCGCTGGATTTACCGACACATGCCCGAGGGAAACGCACCACCACCACTGCTCCTCCTCCCGAACATCGCTCGTCGACCCTTGAAGGATTGTATGGCAATTACCGGCATTTTAAACATTTATGGGACAGAATGTCAATTATTTAATTTAGCAGGTTTATATTTACTGAATATGCTATGATCGCAAAATTCCGGACGAACTGGCGAGGCTGCCCGGCTCACCGTGGCTTGTCATCGGGACCGGGAGGCGGCGCAGGCGACGCAGAGAGAGGAAGCAGAAGCGGGGCTGCAGGTCCGGTGTCTTGCAACGGCTGCGACGGCAGCCCCATAGGCAACCACTGCCGAGTCTGTACCTCACCAACGCCAGATCCGTGGTCCACAAAATCGACGACCTGGGATTACAAATCCTGGGAAACCGCTATGTGCGAGACAGCAGTGTGATCGTCGTCACGGAATCCTGGCTGCACGCAGACGTCCCCGATGCTAGCATCCAGCTGGCCGGGCGCTCGCTACATCGCGCGGATCGGACAAGGGACACCGGTAAGAGACGGGGCGGGGTGGCTCTGTGTTTACGTGCATGAGAACTGGTGCGGCGATAGCACGATCGTCGAGAAGCACTCTTCCCCCGACATCGAGTTCATGTCCGTTAAATGCCGGCCTTATTTTCTCCCGAGGGAGCTAACGGTCGTGATTGTCACAGCTGTTTACATCCCTCCCGACGCTAGCACTAGCACGGCGCTCTCGCTACTCGCGTGCGTCATCAATAAACATCAGCGGGCCCACCCTGATGGCGTTCACGTAGTAGCGGGAGACTTTAATAAGGCCAATTTAAAGACTGTACTCCCAGAGTTTCACCAGCATGTCAAGTGCCCAACGAGGGGAGACAACACTCTCGACCATGTGTACTCGAACATCAAGCACGCATACAGGGCCCTCCCACTCGCCCCCCTCGGCCAGTCAGACCACCTGTCCTTGCAGCTCGCACCTGCATACATCCCTCTCAGGCGCAGATTCAGGCCCACCACAAAGACTGTGAAAACCTGGCGTGACGGCGCCATGAGTGAATTACAGGACTGCTTTCAAGACACAAACTGGGGCCTCTTTGATCATCAGGACCTTGATGTCTACACACATTGTGTAGTGGACTACATCAAGTTCTGCATGGAAACTGTGTCCCTACACAGGACTATACGGACCTTCCCAAATGCGAAGCCCTGGATGTCCAGCAGGGTTCGCTCTCTCCTCAAGGCCCGTGACGCTGCCTTCAGGTCAGGCGACAAAGCCCAGTACAGGGTGGCTCGTGCTGACCTGAGCAAAGGCATCAAGCTAGCCAAGGCAACCTACAAGGGGAGGCTGGAGGCCCACCTTGCCAGTAACAGACCACGGGAGGTGTGGCAGGGTCTACGGAGCATCACCAACTTCCGTGGCAGCAGCACGACCTCTGCAGACCCGAGTGCATCGCTGGCAGAGGAGCTTAACTGCTTCTTTGCTCGCTTTGACTCGCCCCAACCGTCACACCCCCGCACTTCATGCTCCAACTCCCCCCCACTCACCGTAGAGGAACACGATGTGAGGCGCGCGCTCCTGGCTGTTAACCCCAGGAAAGCTACTGGACCCGACGGAATACCAGGCAAGGTCCTCAAAACATGTGCCCACCAACTGTCACATGTATTCTGCAGGATCTTCAACCGCTCCCTGGCTCAAGCAGTCATCCCCTCCTGCTTGAAAACTTCCATCATTATTCCTGTCCCCAAAAAGTCACCAGCCGTCCACCTGAATGACTACCGTCCTGTTGCTCTCACACCAGTCATCATGAAGTGCTTCGAGAGGCTGGTTCTCCAGCACATCAGGGACTGCCTTCCTCCCACTCTGGACCCCTACCAGTTTGCATACTGGGCTAACAGATCCACTGAGGACGCCATCAACACTGCTCTGCATGTTGTGCTGGGCCACCTGGAACAACAGCAGAGCTATGCAAGGATGCTCTTTGTGGACTACAGCTTGGCATTCAACACAATCATCCCAGACATCCACGTCGCCAAACTTGACATTCTCGGCCTCCCTGCCCTCACACGCATCTGGATTAAGGACTTTCTGACCAACAGACCCCAGACTGTGTTGCTCGGCCCCTACACGTCCTCCACCTGCATGCTGAGCACCGGTTCCCCTCAAGGATGCGTGCTGAGCCCTCTCCTATACGCCCTCTACACCTACGACTACAGCCCGGCCCATGGCAACAACACCATCGTCAAGTTTGCTGACGACGCGACAGTGGTCGGTCTGATCTCGGAAGGTGACCAGACAGCCTACAGAGAGGAGGTAAAGAGACTGACAGCTTGGTGCAAGGACAACAGACTGCACCTTAACACTGCAAAAACAAAGGAGATTGTCGTCGACTTCAGGAGGAACAAGACGGTGCCGCCCCCCCTCTGCATCGAAGGCGTGTGTGTGGAGAGGGTCCACACGTTCAAGTTCCTGGGAGTACAGATCTCCGACGACCTTTCTTGGACTCACAACACCACAGCAGTGGTAAAGAAGGTCCACCAGCGTCTGCACTTCCTGAGAGTCCTCAGGAAATTCAACCTGGACAGGAAGCTGCTGCTAGCCTTCTACCACTCGTCCATTGAGAGCCTGTTGACGTACTGTGTCTCCACCTGGTACAGCGGCTGCACTGAGGCCGACAGAGTGAGGCTCCAGAGGACAGTCAAAACAGCGCAAAGGATTATTGGCTGCCCTCTCCCCTCACTGTCGGACATCTACACCGCCCGGTGCCTCAGAAGGGATCTCAACATCGTCAAAGACAATACCCACCCAAACTCACACCTGTTCGACCTGTTGCCCTCTGGCAGGCGCTACAGATGCATCAAATCGAGGACCAATAGACTGAGAAACAGTTGCTTTCCGAGAGCCATCTCCATTCTGAACTCTCACACACACACGAGAACACCCTTACCTTGCAGAACAGCATCGTGATGTGTTTTTATATACCCTATTCTGTACTAAATTCCATTGCACTCTCTTATTTATTAATCTAATTTATATATTTGTCTGTCTTATTGTTGTATTGCACTGGAGAGGGGAGCCTTCTAATCTCGTTGCACACTTGAGTACAATGACAATAAAGGGATTTCTAATTCTAATTCTAATTCTACTACGCATAGGAATGACTGATTGTAGTCATGGTCTTTACTGATTTATGATATTATTTTCACATGCTAAAGTTATATTACTTAGTTTATAAATGTGTGAACATAGTATTTTCATGACCTACACTCACATTCACATCATACATATTCAGTCTGCACATTACAAACTGATGACAAGCCAGACAGCACTTCATGGACAAATATGACAAAGCACATTCTCCACATAGGACATAGAGATGCAAACATACCAAATTGGGCACTGGATTTAGTTTTAAAATCGCTGCATTGGCTCCCCGTGTGTTTCAGGATTGATTTTAAGGTTCTTCAATTAGTTTTTAAATGCCTTAACGGTCTTGGGCCATCCTCGCGGACCCTGAGGTCCTCTGGCACCGGCCTGTTAATTATTCCTCGGGTGAGGACTGGAACACATGGCGAGGCTGCATTCAGCCATTCTGGTCCTCGTCTATGGAATAGCCTGCCGGAGGACATCAGGTCCGCAGAGACTGTTGATATTTTTAAAAGGAGGCTCAAGACCAGACCTGGGCATTGCACGGCCCGCGGGCCACATCCGGCCCGCCGGGTGGCACTGACTGGCCCGTATGACAGACCTGGGCATTGTATGGCCCGGGCCACATACCTTTGGTTGACTCTGACCGCGAGTGTAAGGTTAATTGGAAATTTCAAAATAAACATACTTTTTAATTTCACCTCATTCATGGGCGAAAGCTGCACTGCTTTTATTCTGAAATTGTTTTTTTTTTTTATTCCCGCACAATGTGCGTCGCACATAATGACGTAATGCGTTTATCAAGACATGCGCGCGATTGAATCACAACAAGACAACGTTCGTCCTCAAAAATGTCCGCTCAGGCTACAAAAAGAAAGGTAGATGCCGAATGTAGAATTTTCAACAAAAATTGGACAGCGAAGTATTTATTTACTGAAGTTAGAGGTAAAGCTGTGTGTTTAGTTTGCGGGGAGCAGATCGCCGTGTTGAAGGACTACAATTTGAGTCGGCATTACCAGACGAAACATGCAGAGAAATATAAAAACGGCACCAGATAACAATGAACTGGGACACTTTTTCTCAAAATCACAGTTCAGTGACAGTCAATATGTTGTATCTTGCTTAATGTTTGGTGCAAAAAGACAATATTGTGATGTCTTTAAAATGCTCAGAACCTTTACACAACTATCCAACAGTATATGGAACTCAAAATGTGTTTTGAAGTGAATGTGACAGAATATGTTTACTAATATGAGTCACAAATAGTAAAAAATGTTAATATTATGTCTACCATTGTGTTGAGAAATTTGAATGAATACATTTTTGTAAGGCAACCTCATTTTTTCAGTTTATTTGGTATTTAGTTTCATTGCTTAACTTTAATGCCAGCTTGTCAAAACAGTGCTATTTACTGCTTTTTAAAAAAGAAATACAATTAATATTATGCAGAATTGAGTTCAGCCTTTTGGCCCGGCCCTCCACAATATTTAATGTTTCTTATGTGGCCCCATGGAAAAAATAATTGCCCACCCCTGCTCAAGACTCACCTTTTTTGTTTGGCTTTTAAATAATTTATCTTAGTCTTTTAATTCAGGATTGTCATTTTATATATTATCATTGTCTTTAATTTTTTTTAGCTTCTTTGTCTTTTAGTATCATCATTTTTCTTATATATTTTAGCTGCGTCGTTTTATATTATTGTCTTTTAATTTTTAGCTTCTTCTCTGTCTTTTAGTATCATAATTTTTCTTATATATTTTAGCTTCGTCTTTTTATATTATTGTCCTTTAATTTTTAGCTTCTTTTTTGTTTAGCATTATCATTTTCTTTTATATATTTTAGCTCCAGTGTTTCCTCAAGGGGGGCCTCCGCGCTGGGAGGTGTGGCTGGCCTTCTCACAGGGGGCTTCATCCCGGAGGCTCCTTAGGCCCGGCGGACCGGGGCCCTCTGCACTATGTGTAGGGTCTACCCCGGTCAGTCTGGGCTAGGGGTCTGTGTGTTGGCGCAGCTCCCTGTGGGCGTGAGCCGTCATCCCTCTCAGCGCGGATGACCTACCCTGGGTACATTTTCTCATATGGTTTCTCTGTGCCTTACCCTGTCTTTCTACTAAGATGGTTTATTAAGTTGTGTGAATGCGAGTGTTCTGTGTGTGTGCGAGTTCAGGCGTGTATGTGGATGTGTCTTGTGTTTATGTTGAGTGGGTGGAATGGGTTTTAGTTTTTCGTTGTAATTTGGATGTTTTTATTGTACAGCACTTTGAGCCGCATTTTATGTATGAAAAGTGCTCTTATAAATAAAATTTGATTGATTGATTGGAGGGTTCAAGGGGACGCCATTGCAAAAACACATTCTGAAAGACATAATTTGATTTTGGAGCACACATACATGCACACTGACAAGATTACAGGGGAATACCAGCAGAAGAGACGGAGAGACTGCCCGCCGGAGAAGGCCAGCCGTGGAATACCAGTCTTGGGGACCAGCTGGGAATCAACCATCCAGACAATGATTAATCTGGAGAGGACCTTCCCTTGGACGTAGACCCGTGCCGGGGGAAGAATGTGAGGCTGGGCTGAGATAACGCACGACTCTTTTCGACTGTGCTTGCCCAAGTACATTTTCTCATGAGATTAAGAAAAAGCCGCTCAGTACTATTTCCTGAACCTCCGCCCTATTTCCTACCTACCATTCATTTCAAAAGTCCTAGATAATGTAGTCGCCACTCAACTCCACTCTCATCTCACCTGCAATAACCCTTTCAGTCCGGTTTCCGTGCACTTCACAGCACTGAATCAACTCTACTCAAGGTCACCTCTGCTCTCCTCATTGCAGCTGACTCAGATTCATTCTCCATTGTCATCCTTCTTAACCTGACTGCGGCCTTTGACACCATCTCACACACCATCCTTCTCAAAAGACTTTCTTCCATCGGCATCACCCACACCGCCCTCAACTGGTTCCATTCATACTTCAAAGACCGCACTCAGTTCATCCAGCTTAAATATTTCTCATCAAAGTCCCTCCCAGTCACCTCAGGTTTGCCCCAAGGCTCGGTCCTGGCCCCCCTATTATTTATCATATACCTCCTTCCCCTTGGCAGAATTTTCCGAAAATTCAATATCGCTTTCCATTGCTTCGCGGATGACACCCAGCTCTAGTTCTCCTGCAAACCCAGCATATCACTCCCTCCCACCTCCGTCACCTCCTGTCTATCTGAAATCAATGACTGGTTTTCTAATAATTTCATGAGGCTTAACAGCGACAAAACAGAAGTTATTCTTTTCAGTACAAAATCAATACAATCCAAAGTTGGCAGTTTTCCCATTCCTGTTGGCCCCTCCATTGTTTTCCCATCCCCTCAGGTCAAGAGTCTGGGTGTCATCCTTGACAGCACTCTATCTTTCCATAAGCATAATAACACAACCCGGTCAGCCTACTTCCATCTGCACAATATCAGTCAACACCGCCCCTCCCTTTTTCCCTCATCCACTTCTATTCTGGTCCAAGTCGAGTCAAGTCAATTTTATGTGTATAGCCCTTAATCACAGACAGTCTCAAAGGGCTTTACATAACCACAATCAACATCCACTGATCTTAACCCCCAGGAGGGCAAGGAAAAACTCAAAACCCCATTGGGGGAAAAGTGAGAAAACTTGAGAAGGGACCACAGATGGGGGGGAAACCCCCTTCCAGGATGACCAGGCTGCTTTGGATGCCAAGTGGGCAACATTTGACACATACAATGATGCTATACAATGTTAGATGAGATAATGTGAGAGTCAATTAAATGAAGTGCTGCAGGAAGATGACTTTAGTGGAGTGGGTCCTCATCCAGGACCGTAATCGCCATGGCAGCATATCCGAGGTTGAGCCTTTGATCTTGAAATAGTCAGTTTGGGGTAAATTCAGAACAGCCACTTCCAAGTGAATCACCATCACCTAATTCCCAAGCTGTGGAATTGGGAACAGAAAAAAAAGAACAGAAATAGTAAACAGGCCAACAAGTAGTTCAACGAAGTGCTGAAATATAGGGAAATCAGAAGAGGTGCTGCATGAAGACGACTTCGGCAGAGCAGGTCCCTCCCCGGTTGGTCAGTGCCGTAATCTTCATAGCAGGTCACCATCACCTAATTCCCAAGCAGGGGAAGAGGGGGCAGAAAAGAGGAGAAGCGGCAGTAAACAGGCCAACAAATAATTAAATTAGATGCTAAAGTATATAAATAAATGTCGCGCTGCAGGAAGACGACATCACTGGAACAGGTGCATGCCCAGTTTGTCAATGCCTTAAACTTCCTAGTGGGTCACCGTCACCTAATCCCCCAGCCGGGGAAAAGGGGGCAGAAAAGAGAAGATAAGAGAAAAAGCGGCAGTAAACAGGCCAACAAATAGTTCAACTAAATGCACAAGAGTATAAATGCGTCTTTAATAGTGTTTTGAACATTTCTACTGAGGTGGCGCCTCTAATACCTGAGGGTAGTACATTCCAAAGCATTGGTGCCCGAATAGAGAACGCTCTAGAACCTGTGGACTTCTTTTTGGCTCGCGGGATCACTAAAAGACCAGCATTTTGTGAGCGAAGGTTTCGGGACGGAACATATGGTACCACGAGGTCAACGAGATAGGAAGGTGCTAAGCCATGCAATATTTTATAGGCAAGTAGCAGAACTTTAAAATCACATCTCAAGTGGACCGGAAGCCAATTCAAATTGGCAAGTATCGGGGTAATATGATCAAACTTTCTCGTTCTAGTCAAGAGTCTAGCTGCTGCATTTTGAACTAACTTTTAATACTAGACATGGGGAGACCCGAGAGCAAAACGTTACAATAGTCGAGGCGAGACGTAACAAACGCATGGATTAAGATTTTTGCATCACAAGTTGATAGAATTGGGCGAATTTTAGCAATGTTACGCAGATGAACAAATGCAGTTCTAGTAATATTTTTAATGTGCATTTGAAACGACATAGTTGTGTCAAATATAAGACCGAGATTTTTTGTTGAATCCTTTTGGGCAATTTATCGATACTCATAGTGGTGTCTTTGAAAAAGGTACAGATGACGCGCTGGTCCAATGATCAGCATCTCGGTTTTATCTGAGTTAAGACGCAAAATATTGAAAGACATTCATAGTTTAATTTCGGCAAGGCATGCCTCTAATTTATAGCAATCACACGGATTCGTTATATCCAACGGCATGTATAATTGCGTATCATCAGCATAACAATGAAAACTAATGTGATATTTCCGTATAATATCACCAAGCGGTAGCATCTAGTACCAATCCCTGCGGAACTCCGCGTGTGATCTTACAAAGATCAGAAGACGCATTGCCATGAATTACACGGTGCGTCGTCTCCGACAGATACGAATTAATCCAAGAAAGCGCTGAACCTGAAATGCCAACACAAGTTTCAAGGCGTTTTAATAATATGTTATGATCAAGTGTCAAAAGCGGCGCCAAGATCGAGTAAGAGTAATACAGTGAACCCTCGGTTATCGCGGTTAATGGGGACCTCGTAGCGGTCGCTGCTCGGGCCCTAATAATAATTTCTACAAAAACAATAGGGACCTCGCCGCCGTCGCAGCTCGGGCCCTAATAACAATTTCTAGAAAAACAATAGGGACATCGCAGCGGCCACTGCTCGGGCCCTAATAATAATAATAAAAATAATAATGATTTCGACAAAAACAATGGGGACCTCGTAGCGGTCGCTGCTCGGGCCCCAATAATAATTTCTACACAAAGTCCATTGTGGTGACCCGCCCCCTTTTAAGTAAATTCAAAGTGGCCGACTTCCTGTAAAACCTAGCTCATTGCTCCAAGAGACTTTTTTGTAGGTCTTGGTCTTATACATACAGTGAACCCTCGCTACTTCGCGGTTCACCTTTCGTGGGTTCAGTGCTTCGCGGGTCTAAAAAATATTCGGGGGCATTGTAGTTTCGCCGAGCGGCACGACAGGGCGCTGGAGCGGTTAGACGGCCGGCGTGCGCCGAAGAAGAGCGTGGGCGAAGAGGAGAGTGGACGAAGAAGAGCACGTTCCCCCGGACACGATCGGTGGCGACGTTTCACGCGGTTCGGACCGTACCAGAGCTCCGGCCGGCGTGCGTGGCAGTTAAGCCGTAGAGGAGCACCTTCCTGTTAAGGATGTTTCTATCAAAACAAGCCTGAACAAATGAATCAACCAGCCAAGATTGTCTGTCATTTACGCGCGGGGCAGCCCTCGAACTCCGAGGCGAAGCCAGCGTGTTCGACTGCACACATGGTTTTTATTTGCATCAGCATAAGCAATTTGAATATGCAATACATACAGAATGGAAAACTTGACATTTGACTCCATCCCACTTGCCCACCCTCTTCCTGCCTATTCTAACGGTTTCAGCTTACAAGACACCTTTTGTTCATACTTCTGCTTATTCTAACAGCAAAAGTTCACTCTGAACTTCATTTGACCTGTGTAGTGTATTTTCACAAGGCTTAACGTGTTGAACTTATTTTATGGCCATGACGATATTGTTGCTTTAGAAATACCAAGCCTTGTGTTGGACCTCCCTAAATGCAGAAGTTACAGCCTTAAGAGGCCTCGGGCCCCAACATTATCTACGAAGGGTTAAAGAGGTCATCAACACCCCAAGGGAGGTGTTTACAGAAAAGGGTTCTGGCGTTGGGGAGTCACATTCGCGAGGAGGCCGTACCTGGCACCCGTAGCTGTCGAAAGTTTAATTAGAGGCCAGAAAGATACGAATGCATGTGCAACAAAGGGGGCCTGTAAGATTAGTTATAGTTTGAAACTTGCTAAGATGACAAACTAAACAACAAAACTAACAGATGAACATACAAACTTAAATTTCTTTAACATATCCCTCCTGTTTATCAAGTTTCAAATCTCATCATCAAAGGCTGTCGCTTGAGGGGGGAGAAAAACTACCCAAAAACTCAAAAATTCTTGGAGAAAAGGGTAGAAACCCATGCCCCGAACGAGAAGCCCAAAAAAATAATAACAATTAAAAGATAATAAAGCAAAGCTAATGCAGTTTTTGGTCCAATACATGTATGTACAAAATAAACCCGGAACATCAAACATTCACAACTGCAACTCTTTTCTGTGATGCAAGTTACATGAATCAGTGACCTTGAGCGTTTTTTCAGAGGCTGCAGGTTTTATTTGATGTGCGTGTAGTCAGCAGTCTGCGCCTGTGCAACTCGTCTGCGTTTGACGTTGTCCTGGTCTCGAGGTTGTGCGCTGACCAGGCACAGCCCTGCAAGGAAGTAGATGATGCATCTGGTCGACAGGGCAGTGCCCAGTTGCTGTTCGGCGGCTTGCTCCATCCTTCCGAGAGGGGTGTGTTTGCCACGGAAAACCCTCTTTCCAACTGTGGTCTTTTGTTGGTACATTGGAGTGTACGTGGTGGAGATCCTCTCCAAGGGACTTGCGTCGCTCAGCCTTCAGCAGGGACCGGAGAAGCTTGCACTGCGACTGATGGTTCCAGCCGCCACGCCCCTCGACCTTTGCTGCCGTCGGGGTCACTGCAATCACCTGATGAGGGCCGTCCCAGCGTTCACTGTCCCAACGAGGTCGTTTCAGCACCTTGAGGAAGAGTTGGTCTCCCACATGGACGTGGTTTATCTGTGGATCAAAACACACTGGCCAGTAATTGTGGTCAAACATGTCTTTCATGTGGACTGGGACAGATGTGCCAGTCGCTGGTGGTTCTGATGAACCTGAGAGTCTATGTGTGAGGCCATATAGGATAAAAAGGGGATAGTGTCCTTCCTTCGGCTGGCACTATCCTCATTGCTGTGATTGAAACACAGTCTGGCCATTGTCTCTTTTTTTTTTCTTTGTCTTGATAAGTCAGTTCCATTCGTGCGTTCCACAAGTCCTGCAGACTGTATGCAAAATGACGCTTTGAGTCAATTTTGCAACAACTGTCCCACTTGTTACAAACATTATTCACAAAATGCATCATTTTCACTTTAAATCACTCTTGAAATTCCAAATGTCAGGATAATTCGATTACACAACACTTTTTCCAACTGTTTTAACATCATCATGTGTTGTTGGAAACAACGTAATCCATTTTGAAAACACATTAATTATAACCAAACAATATTGCAACCCAAACAACTAACACTTTGTCTAAAAAAAAGTTTTTTGTTGAAAAGTCTATATGTGGGAACAATTTCATATCATACTTCCCCCTGTTGACACACATGTGTCACTCATGTTACTCCTCTACTCCTCAGCAATGTTTGCACCTTTTTTCTCCCAATGTGTGCATTCAATTAGTGGTGTATTTTTCCCTGGCGTGAGATCAAATTGTCAAGTTGATTTGCTGCGTGTGTGTGTGTGTGTGTGTGTGCATTACCCCTTGCTGCATTGTCTGCGAGGCAGTATTCAATTGTAATCGTTTCATTTTCTGTTCAGAAAATTTTGCATTTACAAATACTTATTTAGACGTGCTTTATGCACAACTTTTCTTTCATCTTTTGTGATTTTTTAAAACGCCGTTTGCCCAATGTCGACAGAACACATAAACATATATCTTGGCAGTCAGTCCAAATTGTAAAATGTTTTTTAGAAAACATCTTACAATTCTGGATCAGCACAGAAGTTTCTGCTGCTTGTCCTGCACATACAGATTTTAATATCCCTTGAAACAAAATGCTTTGTTAAAAAAAAAATTCCCACCCCTTTGCGGCCGTCAAAAAACTGTCTCTCCAGTCGGGAGAAAGGTGTCCAAGAGGTCAGGTCGCTGTTTGGTGGTAATTTGGACTCGGCTTCCACAGTCGTGTGGTGTGCCTTCTACTGGTGCGGGAAAAAGTGACGCTGGGCTGAGCGCACCTTATCAGTGTAATGTGACAATTAGGTCGCCGTGCAATGTGAATGTGGTGGGTGAAGGCTGCTTGATCCAATTGTTGTGACTAATATGCAAGTGATTTCATGAGCCCTGCGCGTCTGCAGCCACACAAGGTCATGAAACCATTTTTTGCAGTCACTGTTTGCTCAAATGGCTCATAGTAATTTGGTAGTGCTAATACATCTTAATCAATGAGTTCACACTTGACAAGTTCAAAAGCTTGTCAACCTCAAGTGTTCAAACATTTTTTTTTTCCTCAAATGTCATTGGCTTGTCATAAATGATGTCCAGCAATAGTCGTGTGATTTCTAAGTACTTTGCAATCCATGCCTGGCAATAATTGCGTACACCTATAAGGGACATCATTTACTTCTTTGTTATTGGTTTTAGGGCTCGGGCAACGCCTTCTTTTTGCTTGTCACCAAAAATGCGCCCCTTTTCAGTCAAAATGCGGCCTAAATATGTGACTTCCTTTTTTAACAGCTGCATCTCATCGGTTCAGTTTGATGACGCATTAAGTAATTCTCGAGGTCAAACATATGTTTAATATCTTCCTCAATGTCCTCACTGTTGTCACTGTCAGAGGGGGAATCCAGAGGTTTGGACATCAACTCGCAGTCCGAAGCCCCACTGGGGTCCCGGCCTAGTCATTCATTTTCCCAATCGTACACTTCCTTAAAACAAGTTCTCAAACCCTTCATTCATTATGTAAATTACTCGTCTTCTCCTTGGCCGCCCTCGTGTGCAAGCCTATCCTAGACGCTCACAGCAGAAAAAGAAGGGAGGGGGGGGGCCTCACTGTTCATACGCCAATCACGCGGTCCCCAGGCAACCAAGCTGCCAGGGGTTACGCCCCCTACCAAAGGCTCCAGTTTACTGGCCACTCCTCCCTGCCAATTTACGAGCAGGCAATCTCAAGCCAATGGCAACAGCTCCTTCCCCCTAAACTTTCCGCTCGTTCCAATTCACTTACGCTTTCCTTCTGGCATCTGCCCAACCTACTTTACCTCTCAGTCATCTCCAACCCCCTCTTAACTTTCCGCTCATCCTATTTCACTTACGCTTTTCCTTCTCAACCTACCTTGCCTCTCAGTTAGAGAACCAAATTCTGCCCCCGCACCTCAGGTTTGACACCACTTAAAATTCAAAATCAGGAAACACCTATGCTTTTGCAAAGATTCCTCATGTTCACTTTCAAAACCTTCATTCCATCTTTCATAACACCTACTTCTCTCTTTCAATTCATGCAACCAACTCAGTGTCTTACATCCCTCAACCACATAGGTTCTAATTCTGTTACTCTATACAGTTTTCCACTTGCAAATCTGCCTATGACACCTTTCTCACTTGCCCTATCATTTGGACTTCATCAATCCTTTCTATGGAACATTAATTGTTCCTTTCCCTTTTCTACACATTCTTTTTCTTTCTTTACACATTCCTTTTCTTTTCTTATTAACTTCCAATCTCTACACTGCAAAGTTTCCCTGGACTTTACTATACTACCCAATACCCCAATTTTAGAAAATTGGACCAGTTTGTCAACACCTAGGGTGTTCTAAAAACTGGTTTCTCATCAGTAGGACAGCAACTCAATTTTCCTGTTGTGGCAATTCTCACTTCAACTTTTTCAGGTGGAGATTTCTTGTCTATTACATCCACAACAGTCTGCTGTTTATAATCCTACTGTATTACATGGGATAAAATACCAAGTGGTATTAGTAATCCCCAATCGCACACACTCCAGCTCACTGACTCAACCCCCACCCTTTCTCTTCTTTGTTCTCACACACACACATAGTCAGACTCAGACATATACACGGGCCCACAAAACAACACACACAGTTCTCAACATTGAACAGCTACAAACGAGAAGCTAATCAATATTTTTCAATTTCAACTAACCTACATTTTTCCTTTATTTCAAATTCGGAAAGTTGACAGTTAACTTCCTTCATCAATTCTGCCGCCATTTCTGACAGTCTTAATTGTTATGGTGTCTAGTTATGGTTCCTCAGTGTTGAGAAAAATTCAAATTGCCTGACTTTGGGTTGAATACCAAGCTTCTACTCCCAATTTGGAGCGGGTATTCCTGGGTGTTTTTACTCACAACCCTCGGTCAGTTTTAGATTTCTCAAACGTTGGACATTCATACAATACACATACACACTCACAGATTGATCAGTTCTGTGTCTGTGAAAATAGATAAACTATTTTCGTCTTCTATAAATAACAAACGTTGTACTATCACTTCCAAATATAGTAATAATTACATCTGTACTCTACCAGAAATAAGGACCCCTAAATCTGTCTTCCAGAAAAAACAACAGTTAATTCTGTACTATCCGAGCAGATATAATCAACTACACTTGTACTCTCTACCAGACAAGGAATGCCTTAATCTGCCTTCCAGAATAAACAACAGTTAATTCTGTACTGTCCGAGTCTTCCAACAAGTCTTCCAAAATAGCAAAGTTAAATCTGTATTTCTTCCAGAAAATAGCTAAGCTAAGATGTACTATCTCTTCGGGTAAAGGAACTCCCTGAAACCCTACTATCCTTCAAAAACCCCAAAAAGTTTTTTACTATCTGTTGTATACAACCACTGACCTGTGACAATCTCTCCGCTGGTCGAGACACTCGCGGTTCATGGATGAAGTCTGTGTTCTCTCCGGTGGAGGATGGCCGAGGACCGGCCTCCTGGAAGAGAGGACTTTTCACGATGGCGCCGTTTTCAGTCGTCGTCAATCGTCCACCGCAGATCACACGTTTTCATCCGGCATTCGAAGGACCAAGTAATGTTAAGGATGTTTCTATCAAAACAAGCCTGAACAAATGAATCAACCAGCCAAGATTGTCTGTCATTTCCGCGCTGGGCAGCCCTCGAACTCCGAGGCGAAGCCAGCGTGTTCGACTGCACACATGGTTTTTATTTGCATCAGCATAAGCAATTTGAATATGCAATACATACAGAATGGAAAACTTGACATTTGACTCCATCCCACTTGCCCACCCTCTTCCTGCCTATTCTAACGGTTTCAGCTTACAAGACACCTTTTGTTCATACTTCTGCTTATTCTAACAGCAAAAGGGAGCATGTTCACTCTGAACTTCATTTGACCTGTGTAGTGTATTTTCACAAGGCTTAACATGTTGAACTTATTTTATGGCCATGACGATATTGTTGCTTTAGAAATACCAAGCCTTGTGTTGGACCTCCCTAAATGCATAAGTTACAGCCTTAAGAGGCCTCGGGCCCCAACATTATCTACGAAGGGTTAAAGGGGTCATCAACACCCCAAGGGAGGTGTTTACAGGAAAGGGTTCTGGCGTTGGGGAGTCACATTCGCGATGAGGCCGTACCTGGCACCCGTAGCTGTCGAAAGTTTAATTAGAGGCCAGAAAGATACGAATGCATGTGCAACAAAGGGGGCCTGTAAGATTAGTTATAGTTTGAAACTTGCTAAGATGACAAACTAAACAACAAAACTAACAGATGAACATACAAACTTAAATTTCTTTAACACTTCCCCGGGCACGGGCGGTGCCAAGCGACCCCTAAGTTTAACCAAATGGAAGCTCCGGAGGAGGAGGGCATGCTCGCGTCACAGTAAGCCGAAGAGGAGCACCTTCCCCGGGCACGGGCGGTTCCAAGCGGCCCCTAAGTTTAACCGAATGGAAGCTCCGGAGGAGGAGGGCATGCTCGCGTCACAGTAAGCCGAAGAGGAGCACCTTCCCCGGGCACGGGCGGTTCCAAGCGGCCCCTACGTTTAACTGAATGGAAGCTCCGGAGGAGGAGGGCATGCTCGCGTCACAGTAAGCCGAAGAGGAGCACCTTCCCCGGGCACGGGCGGTGCCAAGCGGCCCCTAAGTTTAACCGAATGGAAGTTCCGAGGAGGAGGTCGGGCGTGTGTCACAGTTAAGCCGAATTGGAGCACCTCTTCCGCCCGGGCACGAGCGGAGCGCGAGGCTGTCCGTTATGAAAGAATAAATAAATAAAGAATGCCACCTTTTTTTCACAGGGCACACCGGACGGCGTACCATCAGGTTAAAGTCGGAGTAATTAAATAAATACAAAAAGAATGGCTGGGGAATAAAAAAATAATACGTTTTAATAATAATTTGGTTTTTTTGTTATAACATGAATTTCACTCTCTCTCTCTCTCTCTCTCCCCGTATATATATATATATATATATATATAAATATAAATATTTATATATTTATTATATATATTGTATATTTTTTTAAGCATTTTTGAAGGTGCGCCGCTACTTCGCGGATTTTCAGTTTTTGCGGGTGGTCTCGGTCCCCATTAACCGCGATAACCGAGGGTTCACTGTACTCCATAAAATTTACAAAAAGCGAGGTGAAACACTCAACCAGGGCTGCTTTTTTGAACATTTCTCGAGGGCCATGGCGAGCCATTTCAAAAAAGCTGCACAACTAACGTATAAAATATTGATAAATTTGCTCTGCCTGATGTGTGTGTCAAGTTTCACGAGTTGTCGTTCATATTTAGAACCTCATAATCAGCGTTGTTTTATTGCCGAACCGTGCAATGCCACTCCCACAACTTTTCACGAAAAAGGATGAATTTCGTATTGTGACATCCTCATGGCCGAAACAGTCCTCCGAGCATATATGAGGGCGACCTTGTTGAGTTGCACGGAGAAAAACATCCAAGAAAATAACTTGTATTAGCTTTTACCAGTTGGTGGCGCTACTACTACGATGAAAAATAAGTTGGTAGATGTCTTCAGGGCTGAAGTATCCTCAAATGTGTACAACTTCGAGAAGATAGGATCATCTGAGTCATGTTGCCGGAGCTTTTGTTGCCACAAAGTACAATCGGACTTTTCAGCACCGTAATAGCCACGCCTTTTGCCAAAACGTCACAAATTCGGCAGAGAGTAAGATCATTGTCTTGAGTCTTTTCTGACTAATTTTCAGTCGGATTCGTCAAAAGGGCACCGTGCAGTACGTGAAAATTAAAATAAAAACAAATTTTTGATTCCACTTGGCGGCGCTGTGTGTATAACAAAATAATAACATTAAGATGTCTTCAGGTCGGGACATTTTATTTACAGGTGAAGGTTTGGATTTTTAGGAGCATGTGCAGGGGAGTTATTAAGCATTCATTTATTTGTATTAGGTTCATTTTGTCTTCTTATTATTGATATTTGACTGATTCATTAAAAGCAGACAATTATGTTTTAGGTAAATTTTTTACCTGACATGTTTCGGCGAGTCTTTCGCCTTCTTCAGAGTGTCGCATGATGGTGTCTTGAGACCCGTCTTTATCAGCTGATGTTCCATGAGGGTGTGACTTACCTGTCAAAAAAATTAAAAATCAGAGCAGTAAAAGAATAAGCACAACATGAACATTACAAATCAGCAATCACTGACCACTGCAAAAGGGAAAACCACATCATGGACCGGGAGAAGGGCAGGGTTATCCGCACCGAAGAGAACAAACAACAGCGCTGGATCAGAGAGGCCATTGAGATCTGCAAGCGAGGCATAAAAACCATGAACAGAGACAAGGGAGCCTTTATCCTCTCGACCACCTGGAGCAGCATCTTGGCGGAGTGAACGGACAGCGGGGGGTGTGACTTGCCTTCATTCTTGTGACAGGTAAGTCACGCCCTCATTGAACATCAGCTGATAAAGACGGGTCACAATACACCATCATGTGACACTCTGAAGAAGGCGAAAGACTTTTGTATTGTGACATCCTCAAGGCCTAAACACTCATCCGAGCAAATATAAGGTAGATTTTGTGAACCTGCCCGGAGAAAAACATCAACGAAAATAATTTGTATTTGTTTTAACCAGTTGGTGGCGCTACCACTGCGATCAAAAATAAGTTGGCAGCCGTCTTCAGGGCCTGAATATCCTCAAATGTGAAAAATTTCGAGAAGATGGATCATCTGAATCATTTTGCAGGAACTTTTGTTGCCACGGAGAATAATCAGACTCTGCGGCACCGCAATAGCCACGCCCTTCGAAGGAAAGTCACAAAAATAGGGATAGCGTAAGATCAATGTCTTGAGTCTTTTCTAGCCAATTTTCAATCGGATTCGTTAAAAGGGCACCGTGCAGTACGTCAAAATGTAAAAAATGATATTGATTGGCGCAAGGTGTATAACAGAATATAAACATATAGATGTCTTCAGGTACCGACTCTTTATGTACATGTGAAGTTTTGGATTTTTAGCAGCATGTGCATGAGAGTTATTAAGCATTTTGTCCATTGCGGCGAAGGAAATCTTAAGTGAAAACTTTGAAGCCCCGCCCCCGTCATATAGTATTTCGGAAACAAAAGATTTTAGCCCCAGTGTTTGTCCCAGGTCTTAAGATGCTACAGACAGAATTTTAAGGCAATCAGATGAAGCCTTTAGGATCAGGGTGCAAAAGAATGACCCCTGTAAACATGCAAAAAAGGGCAAAAGTCGGACTTTCAAAAATTCATAACTCACTTCCTGTTCATATTAGACGTTAAAATATCAAATTTTTCGCCATGCCCGATGAGACTGCCAAGTTTGGTGAGTTTTTGTGCATGTTTCGGGGGTCAAAAATGCGATCGAACAATCGGAAAAATAATAATAATAATAATTTCAACAAAAACAATAGCGACTTCGCAGCGGTCGCTGCTCAGGCCCTAATAATAATAATAATAATAATAATAAAAGTAATAATATTTTCTACAAAAACATTAGGGACTTCGCAGCCGTCGCAGCTCGGGCCCTAATAACAAATTCTAGAAAAACGATAGGGACCTCGCAGCGGTCACTGCTCGGGCCCTAATAATAATAATAATAATAATTTCCACAAAAACAATGGGGACCTCGTAGCGGTTGCTGCTCGGGCCCTAATAATAATTTCTACATAAACAATAGGGACCTCGCCGCGGTCGCTGCTCGGGCCCCAATAATAATTTCTACACAAAGTCCATTGTGGTGACCCGCCCCTTTTAAGTAAATTCAAAATGGCCGACTTCCTGTAAAACCTAGCTCATTGCTCCAAGAGACTTTTTTGTAGGTCTTGGTCTTATACATACAGTGAACCCTCGCTACTTCGCGGTTCACCTTTCGCGGGTTCAGTTCTTCGCGGGTCTAAAAAATATTCGGGGGCATTGTAGTTTCGCCGAGCGGCACGACGGGCGCTGGAGCGGTTAGACGGCCGCCGTGCGCCGAAGAAGAGCGTGGGCGAAGAGGAGAGTGGACGAAGAAGAGCACGTTCCCCCGGACACGATCGGTGGCGACGTTTCGCGCGGTTCGGACCGTACCAGGGCTCCGGCCGGCGTGCGTGGCAGTTAAGCCGTAGAGGAGCACCGTCCCCGGGCACGGGCGGTGCCAAGCGGCCCCTAAGTTTAACCGAATGGAAGCTCTGGAGGAGGAGGGCATGCTCGCGTCACAGTAAGCCGAAGAGGAGCACCTTCGCCGGGCACGGGCGGTTCCAAGCGGCCCCTAAGTTTAACCGAATTGAAGCTCCGGAGGAGGCGGGCATGCTCGCGTCACAGTAAGCCGAAGAGGAGCACCTTCCCCGGGCACGGGCGGTGCCAAGCGGCCCCTAAGTTTAACCGAATGGAAGCTCCGGGGGAGGAGGGCGGGCGTGTGTCACAGTTAAGCCGAATTGGAACACCTCTTCCGCCCGGGCACGAACGGAGCGCGAAGCTGTCAGTTATGAATGAATAAATGAATAAATAAATAAATAAATAAAGAATGCCACCTTTCATTTCACAGGGAACACCGGACGGCGTACCAGCAGGTAAAAGTCGGAGTAATTAAATAAATACAAAAAGAATGGCTGGGGAATAAAAAAATAATACGTTTTAATAATAATTTGTTTTTTTTGTTATAACATGAATTTCACTCTCTCTCTCTCTCTCTCTCCCCATATATATATATACATATATATATATATATATATACATATATATATATATATATATACATATATATATATATATATATATATATATATATTTATTATATATATATTGTATTTTCTTTTAAGCATTTTTGAAGGTGCGCCGCTACTTCGCGGATTTTCAGTTTCCGCGGGTGGTCTCGGTCCCCATTAACCGCGATAACCGAGGGTTCACTGTACTCAATAAAATTTACAAAAAGCGAGGTGAAACACTCAACCAGGGCTGCTTTTTTGAACATTTCTCGAGGGCCATGGCGAGCCATTTCAAAAAAGCTGCACAACTAACGTATAAAATATTGATAAATTTGCTCTGCCTGATGTGTGTGTCAAGTTTCACGAGTTGTCGTTCATATTTAGAACCTCATAATCAGCGTTGTTTTATTGCCAAAAAGTGCAATGCCACTCCCACAACTTTTCACGAAAAAGGATGAATTTCGTATTGTGACATCCTCATGGCCGAAACAGTCCTCCGAGCATATATGAGGGCGACCTTGTTGAGTTGCACGGAGAAAAACATCCAAGAAAATAACTTGTATTAGCTTTTACCAGTTGGTGGCGCTACTACTACGATGAAAAATAAGTTGGTAGATGTCTTCAGGGCTGAAGTATCCTCAAATGTGTACAACTTCGAGAAGATAGGATCATCTGAGTCATGTTGCCGGAGCTTTTGTTGCCACAAAGTACAATCGGACTTTTCAGCACCGTAATTGCCACGCCTTTTGCCAAAACGTCACAAAACTCGGCAGAGAGTAAGATCATTGTCTTGAGTCTTTTCTGACTAATTTTCAGTCGGATTCGTCAAAAGGGCACCGTGCAGTACGTGAAAATTAAAATAAAAACAAATTTTTGATTCCACTTGGCGGCGCTGTGTGTATAACAAAATAATAACATTAAGATGTCTTCAGGTCGGGACATTTTATTTACAGGTGAATGTTTGGATTTTTAGGAGCATGTGCAGGGGAGTTATTAAGCATTCATTTATTTGTATTAGGTTCATTTTGTCTTCTTATTATTGATATTTGACAGATTCATTAAAAGCAGACAATTATGTTTTCGGTAAAATTTTTTACCTGACATGTTTCGGCGAGTCTTTCGCCTTCTTCAGAGTGTCGCATGATGGTGTCTTGAGACCCGTCTTTATCAGCTGATGTTCCATGAGGGTGTGACTTACCTGTCAAAAAAATGAAAAATCGGAGCAGTAAAAGAACAAGCACAACATGAACATTACAAATCAGCAATCACTGACCACTGCAAAAGGGAAAACCACATCATGGACCGGGAGAAGGGCAGGGTCATCGGCACCGAAGAGAACAAACAACAGCGCTGGATCAGAGAGGCCATTGAGATCTGCAAGCGAGGCATAAAAACCATGAACAGAGACAAGGGAGCCTTCATCCTCTCTACCACCTGGAGCAGCATCTTGGCGGAGTTAACGGACAGCGGGGGGCGTGACTTGCCTTCATTCTTGTGACAGGTAAGTCACGCCCTCATGGAACATCAGCTGATAAAGACGGGCCACAAGACACCATCATGTGACACTCTGAAAAAGGCGAAAGACTTTCGTATTGTGACATCCTCAAGGCCTAAACACTCATCCGAGCAAATATAAGGTAGATTTTGTTAACCTGCCCGGAGAAAAACATCAACGAAAATAATTTGTATTTGTTTTAACCAGTTGGTGGCGCTACCACTGCGATCAAAAATAAGTTGGCAGCCGTCTTCAGGGCCTGAATATCCTCAAATGTGAAAAATTTCGAGAAGATGGATCATCTGAATCATTTTGCAGGAACTTTTGTTGCCACGGAGAATAATCAGACTCTGCGGCACCGTAATAGCCACGCCCTTCGAAGGAAAGTCACAAAAATAGGGATAGAGTAAGATCAATGTCTTGAGTCTTTTCTAGCCAATTTTCAATCGGATTCGTTAAAAGGGCACCGTGCAGTACGTCAAAATGTAAAAAATGATATTGATTGGCGCAAGGTGTATAACTGAATATAAACATATAGATGTCTTCAGGTACCGACTCTTTATGTACATGTGAAGTTTTGGATTTTTAGCAGCATGTGCAAGAGAGTTATTAAGCATTTTGTCCATTGCGGCGAAGGAAATCTTAAGTGAAAACTTCGAAGCCCCGCCCCCGTCATATAGTATTTCGGAAACAAAAAATTTTAGTCCCAGTGTTTGTCCCAGGTCTTAAGATGCTACAGACAGAATTTTAAGGCAATCAGATGAAGCCTTTAGGATCAGGGTGCAAAAGAATGACCCCTGTAAACATGCAAAAAAGGGCAAAAGTCGGACTTTCAAAAATTCATAACTCACTTCCTGTTCATATTAGACGTTAAAATATCAAATTTTTCGCCATGCCCGATGAGACTGCCAAGTTTGGTGAATTTTTGTGCATGTTTCGGGGGACAAAAATGCAATCGAACAATCGGAAAAATAATAATAATAATAATTTCTACAAAAACAATAGGGACTTCGCAGCGGTCGCTGCTCAGGCCCTAATAATAATAATAATAATAATAATAATAAAAGTAATAATATTTTCTACAAAAACAGTAGGGACCTCGCAGCCGTCGCAGCTTGGGCCCTAATAACAATTTCTAGAAAAACAATAGGGACCTCGCAGCGGTCACTGCTCGGGCCCTAATAATAATAATAATAAAAATAATAATAATTTCCACAAAAACAATGGGGACCTCGTAGCGGTCGCTGCTCGGGCCCTAATAATAATTTCTACATAAACAATAGGGACCTCGCCGCGGTCGCTGCTCGGGCCCCAATAATAATTTCTACACAAAGTCCATTGTGGTGACCCGCCCCTTTTAAGTAAATTCAAAATGGCCGACTTCCTGTAAAACCTAGCTCATTGCTCCAAGAGACTTTTTTGTAGGTCTTGGTCTTATACATACGGTGAACCCTCGCTACTTCGCGGTTCACCTTTCGCGGGTTCAGTGCTTCGCGGGTATAAAAAATATTCGGGGGCATTGTAGTTTCGCCGAGCGGCACGACGGGCGCTGGAGCGGTTAGACGGCCGGCGTGCGCCGAAGAAGAGCGTGGGCGAAGAGGAGAGTGGACGAAGAAGAGCACGTTCCCCCGGACACGATCGGTGGCGACGTTTCGCGCGGTTCGGACCGTACCAGAGCTCCGGCCGGCGTGCGTGGCAGTTAAGCCGTAGAGGAGTACCTTCCCCGGGCACGGGCGGTGCCAAGCGGCCCCTAAGTTTAACCGAATGGAAGCTCCGGAGGAGGAGGGCATGCTCGCGTCACAGTAAGCCAAAGAGGAGCACCTTCCCCGGGCACGGGCGGTTCCAAGCGGCCCCTAAGTTTAACCGAATGGAAGCTCCGGAGGAGGCGGGCATGCTCGCGTCACAGTAAGCCAAAGAGGAGCACCTTCCCCGGGCACGGGCGGTGCCAAGCGGCCCCTAAGTTTAACCGAATGGAAGCTCCGGGGCAGGAGGGCGGGCGTGTGTCACAGTAAAGCCGAATTGGAACACCTCTTCCGCCCGGGCACGAACGGAGCGCGAAGCTGTCAGTTATGAATGAATAAATGAATAAATAAATAAATAAATAAAGAATGCCACCTTTCATTTCACAGGGCACACCGGACGGCGTACCAGCAGGTAAAAGTCGGAGTAATTAAATAAATACAAAAAGAATGGCTGGGGAATAAAAAAATAATACGTTTTAATAATAATTTGGTTTTTTTGTTATAACATGAATTTCACTCTCTCTCTCTGTCTATATATATATATATATATATATATATATATATATATATATATATATATATATATATATATATATATATATATATATTTATTTATTATATATATTGTATTTTTTTTTAAGCATTTTTGAAGGTGCGCCGCTACTTCGCGGATTTTCAGTTTTCGCGGGTGGTCTCTGTCCCCATTAACCGCGATAACCGAGGGTTCACTGTACTCCATAAAATTTACAAAAAGCAAGGTGAAACACTCAACCAGGGCTGCTTTTTTTAACATTTCTCGAGGGCCATGGCGAGCCATTTCAAAAAAGCTGCACAACTAACGTATAAAATATTGATAAATTTGCTCTGCCTGATGTGTGTGTAAAGTTTCACGAGTTGTCGTTCATATTTAGAACCTCATAATCAGCGTTGTTTTATTGCCGAACAGTGCAATGCCACTCCCACAACTTTTCACGAAAAAGGATGAATTTCGTATTGTGACATCCTCATGGCCGAAACAGTCATCCGAGCATATATGAGGGCGACCTTGTTGAGTTGCACGGAGAAAAACATCCAAGAAAATAACTTGTATTAGCTTTTACCAGTTGGTGGCGCTACTACTACGATGAAAAATAAGTTGGTAGATGTCTTCAGGGCTGAAGTATCCTCAAATGTGTACAACTTCGAGAAGATAGGATCATCTGAGTCATGTTGCCGGAGCTTTTGTTGCCACAAAGTACAATCGGATTTTTCAGCACCGTAATAGCCACGCCTTTTGCCAAAACGTCACAAAATTCGGCAGAGAGTAAGATCATTGTCTTGAGTCTTTTCTGACTAATTTTCAGTCGGATTCGTCAAAAGGGCACCGTGCAGTACGTGAAAATTAAAATAAAAACACATTTTTGATTCCACTTGGCGGCGCTGTGTGTATAACAAAATAATAACATTAAGATGTCTTCAGGTCGGGACGTTTTATTTACAGGTGAAGGTTTGGATTTTTAGGAGCATGTGCAGGGGCGTTATTAAGCATTCATTTATTTGTATTAGGTTCATTTTGTCTTCTTATTATTGATATTTGACTGATTCATTAAAAGCAGACAATTATGTTTTAGGTTAATTTTTTACCTGACATGTTTCGGCGAGTCTTTCGCCTTCTTCAGAGTGTCGCATGATGGTGTCTTGAGACCCGTCTTTATCAGCTGATGTTCCATGAGGGTGTGACTTACCTGTCAAAAAAATGAAAAATCAGAGCAGTAAAAGAACAAGCACAACATGAACATTACAAATCAGCAATCACTAACCACTGCAAAAGGGAAAACCACATCATGGACCGGGAGAAGGGCAGGGTCATCCGCACCGAAGAGAACAAACAACAGCGCTGGATCAGAGAGGCCATTGAGATCTGCAAGCGAGGCATAAAAACCATGAACAGAGACAATCCTCTCTACCACCTGGAGCAGCATCTTGGCGGAGTGAACGGACAGCGGGGGGCGTGACTTGCCTTCATTCTTGTGACAGGTAAGTCACGCCCTCATGGAACATCAGCTGATAAAGACGGGTCACAAGACACCATCATGTGACACTCTGAAGAAGGCGAAAGACTTTCGTATTGTGACATCCTCAAGGCCTAAACACTCATCCGAGCAAATATAAGGTAGATTTTGTTAACCTGCCCGGAGAAAAAAATCAACGAAAATAATTTGTATTTGTTTTAACCAGTTGGTGGCGCTACCACTGCGATCAAAAATAAGTTGGCAGCCGTCTTCAGGGCCTGAATATCCTCAAATGTGAAAAATTTCGAGAAGATGGATCATCTGAATCATTTTGCAGGAACTTTTGTTGCCACGGAGAATAATCAGACTCTGCGGCACCGTAATAGCCACGCCCTTCGAAGGAAAGTCACAAAAATAGGGATAGAGTAAGATCAATGTCTTGAGTCTTTTCTAGCCAATTTTCAATCGGATTCGTTAAAAGGGCACCGTGCAGTACGTCAAAATGTAAAAAATTATATTGATTGGCGCAAGGTGTATAACAGAGTATAAACATATAGATGTCTTCAGGTACCGACTCTTTATGTACATGTGAAGTTTTGGATTTTTAGCAGCATGTGCAGGAGAGTTATTAAGCATTTTGTCCATTGCGGCGAAGGAAATCTTAAGTGAAAACTTTGAAGCCCCGCCCCCGTCATATAGTATTTCGGAAACAAAAGATTTTAGCCCCAATTTTAGCCCCAGTGTTTGTCCCAGGTCTTAAGATGCTACAGACAGAATTTTAAGGCAATCAGATGAAGCCTTTAGGATCAGGGTGCAAAAGAATGACCCCTGTAAACATGCAAAAAAGGGCAAAAGTCGGACTTTCAAAAATTCATAACTCACTTCCTGTTCATATTAGACGTTTAAAATATCAAATTTCTCCCCATGCCCGATGAGACTGCCAAGTTTGGTGAGTTTTTGTGCATGTTTCGGGGGTCAAAAATGCAATCGAACAATCGGAAAAATAATAATAATAATAATTTCTACAAAAACAACAGGGACTTCGCAGCGGTCGCTGCTCAGGCCCTAATAATAATAATAATAATAATAATAAAAGTAATAATATTTTCTACAAAAACAATAGGGACCTCGCAGCCGTCGCAGCTCGGGCCCTAATAACAATTTCTAGAAAAACAATAGGGACCTCGCAGCGGTCACTGCTCGGGCCCTAATAATAATAATAATAATAATTTCTACAAAAACAATAGGGACCTCGCCGCGGTCGCTGCTCGGGCCCCAATTATAATTTCTACACAAAGTCCATTGTGGTGACCCGCCCCCTTTTAAGTAAATTCAAAATGGCCGACTTCCTGTAAAACCTAGCTCATTGCTCCAAGAGACTTTTTTGTAGGTCTTGGTCTTATACATACAGTGAACCCTCGCTACTTGGCGGTTCACCTTTCGCGGGTTCAGTGCTTCGCGGGTCTAAAAAATATTCGGGGGCATTGTAGTTTCGCCGAGCGGCACGACGGGGCGCTGGAGCGGTTAGACGGCCGGTGTGCGCCGAAGAAGAGCGTGGGCGAAGAGGAGAGTGGACGAAGAAGAGCACGTTCCCCCGGACACGATCGGTGGCGACGTTTCGCGCGGTTCGGACAGTACCAGAGCTCCGGCCGGCGTGCGTGGCAGTTAAGCCGTAGAGGAGAACCTTCCCCGGGCACGGGCGGTGCCAAGCGGCCCCTAAGTTTAACCGAATGGAAGCTCCGGAGGAGGAGGGCATGCTCGCGTCACAGTAAGCCGAAGAGGAGCACCTTCCCCGGGCACGGGCGATTCCAAGCGGCCCCTAAGTTTAACCGAATGGAAGCTCCGGAGGAGGAGGGCATGCTCGCGTCACAGTAAGCCGAAGAGGAGCACCTTCCCCGGGCACGGGCGGTGCCAAGCGGCCCCTAAGTTTAACCGAATGGAAGCTCCGGGGGAGGAGGGCGGGTGTGTGTCACAGTTAAGCCGAATTGGAGCACCTCTTCCGCCCGGGCACGAGCGGAGCGCGAAGCTGTCAGTTATGAATGTATAAAAGAATAAATAAATAAATGAATAAAGAATGCCACCTTTCATTTCACAGGGCACACCGGACGGCGTACCAGCAGATAAAAGTCGGAGTAATTAAATAAATACAAAAAGAATGGCTGGGGAATAAAAAAATAATACGTTTTAATAATAATTTGGTTTTTTTGTTATAACATGAATTTCACTCTCTCTCTCCCCGTATATATATATATATATATATATATATATATATATATATATATTTATATATTTATTATATATATTGTATATTTTTTTAAGCATTTTTGAAGGTGCGCCGCTACTTCGCGGATTTTCAGTTTTCGCGGGTGGTCTCTGTCCCCATTAACCGCGATTACCGAGGGTTCACTGTACTCCATAAAATTTACAAAAAGCGAGGTGAAACACTCAACCAGGGCTGCTTTTTTTAACATTTCTCGAGGGCCATGGCGAGCCATTTCAAAAAAGCTGCACAACTAACGTATAAAATATTGATAAATTTGCTCGGCCTGATGTGTGTGTAAAGTTTCACGAGTTGTCGTTCATATTTAGAACCTCATAATCAGCGTTGTTTTATTGCCGAACAGTGCAATGCCACTCCCACAACTTTACACGAAAAAGGACGAATTTCGTATTGTGACATCCTCATGGCCGAAACAGTCATCCGAGCATATATGAGGGCGACCTTGTTGAGTTGCACGGGGAAAAACATCCAAGAAAATAACTTGTATTAGCTTTTACCAGTTGGTGGCGCTACTACTACGATGAAAAATAAGTTGGTCGATGTCTTCAGGGCTGAAGTATCCTCAAATGTGTACAACTTCGAGAAGATAGGATCATCTGAGTCATGTTGCCGGAGCTTTTGTTGCCACAGAGTACAATCTGACTTTTCAGCACCGTAATAGCCACGCCTTTTGCCAAAACGTCACAAAATTCGGCAGAGAGAAAGATCATTGTCTTGAGTCTTTTCTGACTAATTTTCAGTCGGATTTGTCAAAAGGGCACCGTGCAGGATGTGAAAATTAAAATAAAAACACATTTTTGATTCCACTTGGCGGCGCTGTGTGTAGAACAAAATAATAACATTAAGATGTCTTCAGGTCGGGACGTTTTATTTACAGGTGAAGGTTTGGATTTTCAGGAGCATGTGCAGGGGAGTTATTAAGCATTCATTTATTTGTATTAGGTTCATTTTGTCTTCTTATTATTGATATTTGACTGATTCATTAAAAGCAGACAATTATGTTTTAGGTTAATTTTTTACCTGACATGTTTCGGCGAGTCTTTCGCCTTCTTCAGAGTGTCGCATGATGGTGTCTTGAGACCCGTCTTTATCAGCTGATGTTCCATGAGGGTGTGACTTACCTGTCAAAAAAATGAAAAATCAGAGCAGTAAAAGAACAAGCACAACATGAACATTACAAATCAGCAATCACTGACCACTGCAAAAGGGAAAACCACATCATGGACCGGGAGAAGGGCAGGGTCATCCGCACCGAAGAGAACAAACAACAGCGCTGGATCAGAGAGGCCATTGAGATCTGCAAGCGAGGCATAAAAACCATGAACAGAGACAAGGGAGCCTTCATCCTCTCTACCACCTAGAGCAGCATCTTGGCGGAGTGAACGGACAGCGGGGGGTGTGACTTGCCTTCATTCTTGTGACAGGTAAGTCACGCCCTCATGGAACATCAGCTGATAAAGACGGGTCACAAGACACCATCATGTGACACTCTGAAGAAGGCGAAAGACTTTCGTATTGTGACATCCTCAAGGCCTAAACACTCATCCGAGCAAATATAAGGTAGATTTTGTGAACCTGCCCGGAGAAAAACATCAACGAAAATAATTTGTATTTGTTTTAACCAGTTGGTGGCGCTACCACTGCGATCAAAAATAAGTTGGCAGCCGTCTTCAGGGCCTGAATATCCTCAAATGTGAAAAATTTCGAGAAGATGGATCATCTGAATCATTTTGCAGGAACTTTTGTTGCCACGGAGAATAATCAGACTCTGCGGCACCGCAATAGCCACGCCCTTCGAAGGAAAGTCACAAAAATAGGGATAGAGTAAGATCAATGTCTTGAGTCTTTTCTAGCCAATTTTCAATCGGATTCGTTAAAAGGGCACCGTGCAGTACGTCAAAATGTAAAAAATGTTATTGATTGGCGCAAGGTGTATAACAGAATATAAACATATAGATGTCTTCAGGTACCGACTCTTTATGTACATGTGAAGTTTTGGATTTTTAGCAGCATGTGCAGGAGAGTTATTAAGCATTTTGTCCATTGCGGCGAAGGAAATCTTAAGTGAAAACTTTGAAGCCCCGCCCCCGTCATATAGTATTTCGGAAACAAAAGATTTTAGCCCCAGTGTTTGTCCCAGGTCTTAAGATGCTACAGACAGAATTTTAAGGCAATCAGATGAAGCCTTTAGGATCAGGGTGCAAAAGAATGACCCCTGTAAACATGCAAAAAAGGGCAAAAGTCGGACTTTCAAAAATTCATAACTCACTTCCTGTTCATATTAGACGTTAAAATATCAAATTTCTCGCCATGCCCGATGAGACTGCCAAGTTTGGTGAGTTTTTGTGCATGTTTCGGGGTCAAAAATGCGATCGTACAATCGGAAAAATAATAATAATAATAATTTCTACAAAAACAACAGGGACTTCGCAGCGGTCGCTGCTCAGGCCCTAATAATAATAATAATAATAATAATAAAAGTAATGATATTTTCTACAAAAACAATAGGGACCTCGCAGCCGTCGCAGCTCGGGCCCTAATAACAATTTCTAGAAAAACAATAGGGACCTCGCAGCGGTCACTGCTCGGGCCCTAATAATAATAATAATAATAATTTCCACAAAAACAATGGGGACCGGACCTCGTAGCGGTCGCTGCTCGGGCCCTAATAATAATTTCTACATAAACAATAGGGACCTCGCCGCGGTCGCTGCTCGGGCCCCAATAATAATTTCTACACAAAGTCCATTGTGGTGACCCGCCCCTTTTAAGTAAATTCAAAATGGCCGACTTCCTGTAAAACCTAGCTCATTGCTTCAAGAGACTTTTTTGTAGGTCTTGGTCTTATACATACAGTGAACCCTCGCTACTTCGCGGTTCACCTTTCGCGGGTTCAGTGCTTCGCGGGTATAAAAAATATTCGGGGGCATTGTAGTTTCGCCGAGTGGCACGACGGGCGCTGGAGCGGTTAGACGGCCGGCGTGCGCCGGAGAAGAGCGTGGGCGAAGAGGAGAGTGGACGAAGAAGAGCACGTTCCCCCGGACACGATCGGTGGCGACGTTTCGCGCGGTTCGGACCGTACCAAGGCTCCGGCCGGCGTGCGTGGCAGTTAAGCCGTAGAGGAGCACCGTCCCCGGGCACGGGCGGTGCCAAGCGGCCCCTAAGTTTAACCGAATGGAAGCTCCGGAGGAGGAGGGCATGCTCGCGTCACAGTAAGCCGAAGAGGAGCACCTTCCCCAGGCACGGGCGGTTCCAAGCGGCCCCTAAGTTTAACCAAATGGAAGCTCCGGAGGAGGAGGGCATGCTCGCGTCACAGTAAGCCGAAGAGGAGCACCTTTGCCGGGCACGGGCGGTTCCAAGCGGCCCCTAAGTTTAACCGAATGGAAGCTCCGGAGGAGGCGGGCATGCTCGCGTCACAGTAAGCCGAAGAGGAGCACCTTCCCCGGGCACGGGCGGTGCCAAGCGGCCCCTAAGTTTAACCGAATGGAAGCTCCGGGGGAGGAGGGCGGGCGTGTGTCACAGTTAAGCCGAATTGGAACACCTCTTCCGCCCGGACACGAACGGAGCGCGAAGCTGTCAGTTATGAATGAATAAATGAATAAATAAATAAATAATTAAAGAATGCCACCTTTCATTTCACAGGGAACACCGGACGGCGTACCAGCTGGTAAAAGTCGGAGTAATTAAATAAATACAAAAAGAATGGCTGGGGAATAAAAAAATAATACGTTTTAATAATAATTTGGTTTTTTTGTTATAACATGAATTTCACTCTCTCTCTCTCTCTCTCCCCGTATATATATATATATATATATATATATATATATATATATATATATATATATATATATATATATATATTATATATATTGTATTTTCTTTTAAGCATTTTTGAAGGTGCGCCGCTACTTCGCGGATTTTCAGTTTCCGCGGGTGGTCTCGGTCCCCATTAACCGCGATAACCGAGGGTTCACTGTACTCCATAAAATTTACAAAAAGCGAGGTGAAACACTCAACCAGGGCTGCTTTTTTGAACATTTCTCGAGGGCCATGGCGAGCCATTTCAAAAAAGCTGCACAACTAACGTATAAAATATTGATAAATTTGCTCTGCCTGATGTGTGTGTCAAGTTTCACGAGTTGTCGTTCATATTTAGAACCTCATAATCAGCGTTGTTTTATTGCCAAACAGTGCAATGCCACTCCCACAACTTTTCACGAAAAAGGATGAATTTCGTATTGTGACATCCTCATGGCCGAAACAGTCCTCGGAGCATATATGAGGGCGACCTTGTTGAGTTGCACGGAGAAAAACATCCAAGAAAATAACTTGTATTAGCTTTTACCAGTTGGTGGCGCTACTACTACGATGAAAAATAAGTTGGTAGATGTCTTCAGGGCTGAAGTATCCTCAAATGTGTACAACTTCGAGAAGATAGGATCATCTGAGTCATGTTGCCGGAGCTTTTGTTGCCACAGAGTACAATCGGACTTTTCAGCACCGTAATAGCCACGCCTTTTGCCAAAACGTCACAAAATTCGGCAGAGAGTAAGATCATTGTCTTGAGTCTTTTCTGACTAATTTTCAGTCGGATTCGTCAAAAGGGCACCGTGCAGTACGTGGAAATTAAAATAAAAACAAATTTTTGATTCCACTTGGCGGCGCTGTGTGTATAACAAAATAATAACATTAAGATGTCTTCAGGTCGGGACATTTTATTGACAGGTGAAGGTTTGGATTATTAGGAGCATGTGCAGGGGAGTTATTAAGCATTCATTTATTTGTATGAGGTTCATTTTGTCTTCTTATTATTGATATTTGACAGATTCATTAAAAGCAGACAATTATGTTTTAGGTAAATGTTTTACCTGACATGTTTCGGCGAGTCTTTCGCCTTCTTCAGAGTGTCGCATGATGGTGTCTTGAGACCCGTCTTTATCAGCTTATGTTCCATGAGGGTGTGAATTACCTGTCAAAAAAATGAAAAATCATAGCAGTAAAAGAACAAGCACAACATGAATATTACAAATCAGCAATCACTGACCACTGCAGAAGGGAAAACCATATCATGGACCGGGCGAAGGGCAGGGTCATCCGCACCGAAGAGAACAAACAACAGCGCTGGATCAGAGAGGCCATTGAGATCTGCAAGCGAGGCATAAAAACCATGAACAGAGACAAGGGAGCCTTCATCCTCTCTACCACCTGGAGCAGCATCTTGGCGGAGTGAACGGACAGCGGGGGGTGTGACTTGCCTTCATTCTTGTGACAGGTAAGTCACGCCCTCATGGAACATCAGCTGATAAAGACGGGTCACAAGACACCATCATGTGACACTCTGAAGAAGGCGAAAGACTTTCGTATTGTGACATCCTCAAGGCCTAAACACTAATCCGAGCAAATATAAGGTAGATTTTGTGAACCTGCCCGGAGAAAAACATCAACGAAAATAATTTGTATTTGTTTTACCAGTTGGTGGCGCTACCACTGCGATCAAAAATAAGTTGGCAGCCGTCTTCAGGGCCTGAATATCCTCAAATGTGAAAAATTTCGAGAAGATGGATCATCTGAATCATTTTGCAGGAACTTTTGTTGCCACGGAGAATAATCAGACTCTGCGGCACCGCAATAGCCACGCCCTTCGAAGGAAAGTCACAAAAATAGGGATAGAGTAAGATCAATGTCTTGAGTCTTTTCTCGCCAATTTTCAATCGGATTCGTTAAAAGGGCACCGTGCAGTATGTCAAAACGTAAAAAATGATATTGATTGGCGCAAGGTGTATAACAGAATATAAACATATAGATGTCTTCAGGTACCGACTCTTTATGTACATGTGAAGTTTTGGATTTTTAGCAGCATGTGCAGGAGAGTTATTAAGCATTTTGTCCATTGCGGCGAAGGAAATCTTAAGTGAAAACTTTGAAGCCCCGCCCCCGTCATATAGTATTTCGGAAACAAAAGATTTTAGCCCCAGTGTTTGTCCCAGGTCTTAAGATGCTACAGACAAAATTTTAAGGCAATCAGATGAAGCCTTTAGGATCAGGGTGCAAAAGAATGACCCCAGTAAACATGCAAAAAAGGGCAAAAGTCGGACTCTCAAAAATTCAAAACTCACTTCCTGTTCATATTAGACGTTAAAATATCAAATTTCTCGCCATGCCCGATGAGACTGCCAAGTTTGGTGAGTTTTTGTGCATGTTTCGGGGGTCAAAAATGCGATCGAACAATCGGAAAAATAATAATAATAATAATTTCTACAAAAACAACAGGGACTTCGCAGCGGTCGCTGCTCAGGCCCTAATAATAATAATAATAATAATAATAAAAAAAGTAATAATATTTTCTAGAAAAACAATAGGGACCTCGCAGCCGTCGCAGCTCGGGCCCTAATAACAATTTCTAGAAAAACAATAGGGACCTCGCAGCGGTCACTGCTCGGGCCCTAATAATAATAATAATAATAATTTCCACAAAAACAATGGGGACCTCGTAGCGGTCGCTGCTCGGGCCCTAATAATAATTTCTACATAAACAATAGGGACCTCGCCGCGGTCGCTGCTCGGGCCCCAATAATAATTTCTACACAAAGTCCATTGTGGTGACCCGCCCCCTTTTAAGTAAATTCAAAATGGCCGACTTCCTGTAAAACCTAGCTCATTGCTCCAAGAGACTTTTTTGTAGGTCTTGGCCTTATACATACAGTGAACCCTCGCTACTTCGCGGTTCACCTTTCGCGGGTTCAGTGCTTCGCGGGTATAAAAAATATTCGGGGGCATTGTAGATTCGCCGAGCGGCACGACGGGCGCTGGAGCGGTTAAACGGCCGGCGTGCGCCGAAGAAGAGCGTGGGCGAAGAGGAGATTGGACGAAGAAGAGCACGTTCCCCCGGACACGATCGGTGGCGACGTTTCGCGCGGTTCGGACCGTACCAGAGCTCCGGCCGGCGTGCGTGGCAGTTAAGCCGTAGAGGAGCACCTTCCCCGGGCACGGGCGGTGCCAAGCGGCCCCTAAGTTTAACCGAATGGAAGCTCCGGAGGAGGAGGGCATGCTCGCGTCACAGTAAGCCGAAGAGGAGCACCTTCCCCGGGCACGGGCGGTTCCAAGCGGCCCCTAAGTTTAACCGAATGGAAGCTCCGGAGGAGGAGGGCATGCTCGCGACACAGTAAGCCGAAGAGGAGCACCTTCCCCGGGCACGGGCGGTGCCAAGCGGCCCCTAAGTTTAACCGAATGGAAGCTCCGGGGGAGGAGGGCGGGCGTGTGTCACAGTTAAGCCGAATTGGAACACCTCTTCCGCCCGGGCACGAACGGAGCGCGAAGCTGTCAGTTATGAATGAATAAATGAATAAATAAATAAATAAATAAAGAATGCCACCTTTCATTTCACAGGGCACACCGGACGGCGTACCAGCAGGTAAAAGTCGGAGTAATTAAATAAATACAAAAAGAATGGCTGGGGAATAAAAAAATAATACGTTTTAA